>NC_133326.1:10973375-11165523 GCF_042186555.1 Aquarana catesbeiana | reverse complement strand
AGCCCGTTGCCAACCTTTGCCTGTCCTTGACTACGATCCTGCCTTCCGTTTGTGTACCTTGTTGCCAGCCAGTTGCCTACCTTTGCTTGTTCCAGACGCTGCAGTTGTTCCTGAGTCCATACTTACCTGCCTGGCTTCCGCTGAACAGTTCCATATAGAGTGGGTTGTAAGGCATAATGGTTGTAATGCAAGGTAGATTCATGGGCGCCAGACACTTCTTGAATGCAAGGAGATTTTATTTCTCTTGAACTGAACTGGGGGAGAGAGGGTTTAGGGGCCCTTTAGTAGTTGCAAAGTTAATTGGCAGACTCCGAGGCTTCTACAGGTAGACAGCCATGCAGGGAAAGGCATCCAGGAAAACACCACATCTGCATGTGCAGGAATGCTGTCTCCTATGGCAACAGTCTTAGAACAGTTCCTTACACAAGTTGTAAAAAAACTCTTTCATTCTCTCTACAATCACTTTGTGTAGGTTCTCAACCCAATGAGCTCCTGGTCTCTCTCACTAGACTTGCTGATTCACTGCCACCGAATCCCTTGAGCTCTTCCAATCTTCACTTAAGTATCTTCCTCAAGCGTCATCCCAGCTCCTCTGCTGGATCCCTAGCTTGGCACTCCAGAGATACTTCTCAAGCTTCACCCCACTGGCCTGCTCAGTCCCTGGCTTGACACACAAGGTTGCTCTGCAAGCGTCACCTCTGCTGGCTGGGTCCCTGACTTGATACCTGCTGAAGTTTCCCAACTCTTCACCGTCCCCGGTTGGTGAGAATACTGCTCCGGTACTTGCTTCAACAACTCACTTTGGTCCCTGGTAATTGGGTGGTTGGTCCCTTAGTGGCGACAGCTTCCCCTCTACCCCGACTACAACAGGTTCTCCGGCCAGCAGAACCGTCACTTCTGGTTTGGCTGCAAGCAGAAGTCACAACCCTGCCCTGCTCTCTTGCTTCTGGATAGGCCCTCAATCAGCCTAGCAGCCAGATGTGCCTCTGATAGGCCCAAACTCCAGCCTAGCAGCCCAGGCAATACAACACACGTCCACCCAGACAGCCGTCCAAGTGGCACAGACCACTGATCACCTCACACCACCCAAATATATAGGTTCTCTCAGCAGGCCAAGAGATTTAAGAAAACCCCCTGCCCATTGGCTGAGATACCCCATATACTCCTAATCTGTCCTTGCATTGCCCTTGTCTTATCCAATGTCACCAGGTACCCAGCCACCTAGCGGCAGAAGAGAGAAGTGCAGCAAATCTAGACTTAGGGTGGAATCAATTGATCCCTAACAATGAGCCAAGGTAACTACACCTGGCAGGTAAATTTGGGAGCAATCCTGCCTAAACATCAGGGTGCTACAGATCTATACTGGTATGGACTGGGTAATGTGTTAGGATCTATACTAATATGGACTGGGTAATGTGTTAGGATCTATACTAATATGGACTGGGTAATGTGTTAGGATCTATACTGGTATGGACTGGGTAATGTGTTAGGATCTATACTGGTATGGACTGGGTAATGTGTTAGGATCTATACTGGTATGGACTGGGTAATATGTTGGGATCTACACTGGCAGTGGTGGCTGGTGAAGTTTTAGGATGGGGGGGTGCCAGACCCCGTCCTTCCTTTTTGACCCCTCCCACTTGGTGAAAATGTGCGTGGTTTCAGTGAAATAGCGGGCGTGGCTCTAAGGTGGTGTGGTTAGCGTCTGAGATGAACGAGGGATGGAGGGAGAGGGAGAGAGGGATGGAGGGACAGCAGGCCCAGATCCTACACAACAATAGAAATATGTGTATTCTAGAATGTTTAACAATCAGCAGATAAAGATACTTCAAACACCTGCTATCAGGATGATTGAAGCGCATTATTTCTATTATTACATTGTAATATAAAATTAAATCATTCAGCTCACCATAATGCAGAATCAGTGGGAGCCCTGAGCGTGTCACTAGCCACGTTGCCTACAACCAGATGCCATCAGGCGTCCTTACATCAGGTGCCCCCAGCGGAGTCCCTCCTTACATGCAGCCTGTGTCACATCAAATGCAGCCTGTGTCACATCAAATGCAGCCTTTGTCACATAAAATGCAGCCTCTGTCCCCCCAAATGCAGCCTCTGTCCCCCCAAATGCAGCCTCTGTCCCCCCTAAATGCAGCCTCTGTCCCCCCTAAATGCAGCCTCTGTCCCCCCCCGAATGCAGCCTCTGTCCCCCCCCGAATGCAGCCTATGTTCCCCCCAAATGCAGCCTCTGTCCCCCCCCAAATGCAGCCTCTGCCCCCCCCCCAAATGCAGCCTCTGTTCCCCCCAAATACAGCATGCCTGTGTCCCATTAAATGCAGCCTCTGTCCCTTCAAACCCCCTCATCCCGTTTTCCGCACAGCGGTAGTTACCTTGCTGTTGTCCTCTCCTTGCGGTGTCTCCTTCCACTGGCAGCGCGGATGGAGCGGCATACTTCCTGTTTCCTCTCTCGGGCGCAATGGGAGAAAGAAACAGGAAGTGACATCTAACTCAGGTCAGATGTGAATCAAATCTGAAGTGCTGAGTAGCTTCCGCCCAGCGCCTGTAGTATATATTACTATGGCCGGGGCAGAAGCTACTCGACGCTTCAGAAAACGCCGCAAGGCGTGCTAGCTGCCCGCAAATGCAGCTCCACGTCTGCAATCTCGTGATTGCATCGACGTGGCACTTCCTATAAGTGCACTGTGTACGGTGTCTGAACACAGTGCACTTAAGGACCTTTTTTTTCCGTTTTTTTTAAAAGGGGCCAGTATTAAAAAAATATGTTTTTATTTTGACATTTTTTTTTTGTGGCTGCTTGGAGGGTGCCCATGCGCCCCCTATGGACGGGCCGCCACTGTATACTGGTATGGACTGGGTAATGTGTTAGGATCTATACTGGTATGGACTGGGTAATGTGTTAGGATCTATACTGGTATGGACTGGGTAATGTGTTAGGATCTATACTGGTATGGACTGGGTAATGTGTTAGGATCTATACTAGTATGGACTGGGTAATGTGTTAGGATCTATACTGGTATGGACTGGGTAATGTGTTAGGAAGGAAAGGATGCCACATTGTTTGATGGAAATTAAAATGATCAACCTACAGAGCGTTGAATTCAAAGACACCCCCGAAAATCAAAGTGAAAAAATTATGCAGCAGGCTACTCCATTTTGCTGAAATTTCATTGCAGCAACACAGAATGGTCCTCAGTATTTTGTGTGGCCCCCTCGTGCTAGTATGCATGCCTGGCAACATCAAGGCATGTTCCTAATGAGAAGGAAGTGTCACCAGCACACCAGGATCTGGGGCTCGGGTGCTGGAAGGACCCTCTACATCACATGGAGGAATCCTATCATGGAGGTATGGAAGCAGGAGAGGACAGCGGGAGAGAGTCATTACATCTGGGAGATCTCCTGAGAGTCAGACGGATGGGCTGGTGAGTGTCAGTCTGGGAGGACTGTGGGGAGAAGTTAGCCTGGAGGGCTAGTGAAAGGGGCAGCTGCAGCCAGGTGAGTTGGCAGTGCCTGAAGAGGTGGTGCTGGGATCAGTAGCCACAGGAATTCTAAGACTAAGGAATTTCCGACAACAAATGTTTGAGAGCTGGTTCTCAAATTTTCCGACAACAAAACTTGCTATTGAACTTCATTTTTCTCGGCTTGTCGTACGTGTTGTATGTCACCGCGTTCTTGACGTTCGGAATTCCCGACAACATTTGTGTGATCGTGTGTATGCAAGACAAGTTTGAGCCAACATCCGTCGGAAAAAAAATCCAAGGTTTTGTTGTCGGAATGTCCGTACGCAGCATAAGTCTTCCATTCTACTGATTTCTTTTACGTGACATGTGACGCAACACGTCGGGGGGAGCCAGTGACGACATCTGTTGTGTCTGTGTGCAGCGCAGTAGATGCAGTGTGAGGAGAAGAATTTGTTACGAGCGTCTGACTGTTCTAACTAAGCGCTGGTTATTCACATGTGAGTGATTGTTCCATGAGAGAATTAACATAACATAACGGTGAATTTGAGAGGAGCAGCGGGACTAATCAGCTGAATACTACCAGTGATTTGAAAGCCTGATAGGAGCGGCTTCTTGCTGAAACACACCGAGGAACTGATTGTTGATTTCTATTGGTTTTTTCCTTTTGAACTATCCCATCATCCAGGAATTGGGGCTATTATTGTCAATATTTGGGCTAACTTTGTGCTTCTAGAGGGGCGGTATCAATCCCCAGCATTAGTGATTTGAAGACATTCACCATCAGCATTAATATACAGCACAGGGTTTATATATATAATTATATTTGCTAATTATCACGGAGCATTAGTTCATGCACATTTTAATCAGTAATTGTATTATTTTCTCCTTTTTAGGAGTCTGTCCACATAGTAGAAAGTTAATTGTAGCGCACTATTGTTTGATTTATACAATTCACATTTAAGGTGTCAGAACACTATCAGAATGGTTGCAGATTAATTATTTAGTTATTTTCTATTTATATTATTAAAATTAATCATATCAGCGCTTTAGTACATTTTTTTGCTAAACCTCATGAACCAATGTATAGTATAGTGATTCAGAAGGTATTGATATCACTGAGCTAGCATGGCAGCCAGGAAACTAGCATTTTTAGAAAGAGGCTCCAGCATTAGCAGCCTTCATAGTACCCCAGTTCAGGTTTCGTATAACTTTAACCACTTCAATACCGGGCACTTTTACCCCTGTAGCAACCTGATGTTTAGGCAGGGTTGCTCTTAAATTTACCTGCCAGCTATAGTTGCCTTGGCTAATTTTGAGGGATCAATTGATTTCATCCTAAGTCTGGAATTGCTGCACTTCTCTCTTCTGTCGCTAGGTGGCCGGGTACCTGGCGACATTAGAAAAGACAAGGGCAATGCAAGGACAGATTAGGAATAGATGGGATATCTCACCCAATGGGCAGGGGTTTTCTTAAATCTCTTGGCCTGCTGAGAGAACCTATATATTTGGGTGGAGTGAGGTGATCAGTGGTCTGTGCCACTTGGACGGCTTTCTGGGTGGACGTGTGTTGTATTGCCTGGGCTGCTAGGCTGGAGTTTGAGGCCTATCCTGGGCACATCTGGCTGCTAGGCTGATTTAGAGCCTATCCAGAAGCAAGAGAGCAGTGCAGGGTTGGGATTGCAGCTTGCAGTCCAACCAGAAGTGATGGTTCTGCCGGCCGGAGAACCTGTCATGGTCGAAGGTAGAGGGGAAGCTGTCGCCACTAAGGGACCATCCACCTTATTACCAGCGACCACAGTGAGTAGCTGAAGCAAGTACCAGAGCAGCATTCTCACCAACCGGGGACGATGAAGAATTGGGAAACTTCAGCAGGTGTCAAGCCAATGTAGCGCCCTGGGGTTTAGTCAGGGAGGTCCACACAAATTTACTTGCCAAGAGTAGTTATCTTGGTCGATTGATAGGGATCTATTGATTTCTCCCTAAGCTAGGCCTTGTTGCACATTTTTCTCTTTTACCACTATGTGGCCGGGTACTTGGTGGTACTAGTTACGAGAAGGGCAACCAAAGGTCAGGTTATGGGTATGTGGGTGTCCCAGCCAATGGGCAGAGGTTTTCTTTAAGCCCTTGGCCTGCTGGGAGAGACTATTTATTCGGGGGAGGTCAGATGATCTGTGTTCTGTGCCACCCGGACCGCTGTCTGGGTGGATGTGTGTCGTCTGCCCCGGGATGCTAGGCCAGAGATTGGGTCTATCCCGGGGGGTGTCTGGCTGCTAGGCTGCGTGAGGGCCTATCCAGAAGTAAGAGGGCAGCGCAGGGTTGGGACTGCGGCTTGCAGTCCAACCAAAAGTGACGGTTCTGTCGGCCGGAGAACCTGTCAGTGGTCGGAGGTAGAAGGGAAGCTGTCGCCATGAGGGGACCAATCGCCTTTACCAGGGACCACAGTGAGTAACTGAAGCAAGTACCGGAACCATATTCTCACCGAACGGGCACGGTGGAGAATAGGGAAACTTCAGGTGGTGATCGAGTCAGGGACCCAACCAGTGAAGGAGACGCTTGTAGAGCAGCCTTGTGTGTCAAGCCAGGGACGTCACTGGTTAGCAAGGGTGAAGCTTGAGAAGTATCTGGAGTGCCAAGCTAGGGACCCAGCAGAGAAGCGGGGGTGACGTTTGAGGGGATACCACCGCAAAGATTGCAGGTGCTCAAGGGATTCATAGTCAGTGAATCAGAGGATCTAGTTCAGAGACCAGGAGCTCAGTGTTGAAGAACTACAAGGAGCAGTTGTAGTGGAGCTGAAAGAACTGATAAGTTTGAGTTAGGAACTGTTAAAGCACTGTTGCCATAGGAGACAGCAATCCTGCACATGCAGAAGTGCCGCCTTGCTGGGGCCTTTCCCTGTACGGCTGTCCTCCTATTGAAATCTCGACGTCTGTCAATTGAGTTTGCAACTATCTAAGGGTCTTCATGGCCCTAACCCTCTTTCCCCCAAAATATATAAAAAAAGACTGTCAAAAGAAACAAAACCTCATTTACATCCAAGATGTGTCTGGCGCCCAATGACTTTCACCATCTTTGCACCCACTATGCCTTAGAACCCATCACATATTGAAGGATGACAGCTGTCTTTGGCCTTGGAGGTCCTCATTAGACTGGAGGAGGTCAGAGATTCTGCTACACCAGGGACCCAGCCAGCGGAGGTGATGCTTTGCAGAGCAGCCTTGTGTGTCAAGCCAGGGACCCAGCAGGCCAGTGGGGGTGACGCTTGAGGAGTATCTGTGAGTGCCAAGCTAGGGACCCAGCAGGGAAGCGGGGGTGACGCTGGGGGAAAATACTCAGTGAAAAGGTTGGAAGAGTTCGGGAGATCCAGTGGCAGTCAATCAGCAAGTATAGTGAGAGAGACGGGGAGCTTAGTGGAGTGAAGATCTACAAGAAGTGATTGTAGAGGAAGTACAGAAGTTTGTTACAACTTGTGTTAGAAACTGTTATAAGACTGTCGCCATAGGAGACAGCGATCCTACACATGCAGATCTGGTGTCCTGCTGGATGCCTTTCCCTGCATGGCTGTCTACCTGTAGAAGTCTCGGAGTCTGCTAATTAACATTGCAACTAACCCTCTCTTCCACACTTCTGCTCAAAAGACAATAAATCTCTTTGCATTCAAGAAGTGTCTGGCGCCCATCAATCTATCTTACATTACACCCACAATGCCTTGTAACCCACTCTACACAGAAGGATGTCAGCTGTCCTTAACTCTGGAGGTAACTATTAAGCCTAAAGGGGCCCAGGGACTTTGCTACACCCCCTTCCTGCCCAGGCCAATTTTCAGCTTCCAGCACTGTCACACTTTGACAATTGCGCGGTCATGCAACACTGTTTTTTTTTTTTTTTGTTTTTTTTTTTATTGTTTGCTAAATAATTGGAAAAAAGACAAAAAAGAAAAAAACATTTTTTTTCCCTTTGTTTCTGTTATATAATTTTGCAAATAAATAATTGTTCTTTGTAAATTTAGCTCAAAATGTATTCTGCTCCATTTCTTTGGCGACAATAACCCAAATCAGTGTATATTATTTAGTCTGTAGGAATGTTATAGAGCCCACAATCTATGGGACATATATCTGAAAATCGATCAATCCTGATGTACTGACGGCCGATCTCCTTTCTTGAGGTCCTGTAATGTCGGACAGTACAAATACCCCCCCCAAATGACCCTTTTTTTTTGGAAAGTAGACAGTCCAAGGTATTTAGTAAGAGGCATGGCAGATTTTTTGTTAGAAATTAGTAATTTTTTTGTCATAATTTTTTGGAAAATTAAGAAAAAAAAAAAATTCACATTTTTTTTTTTTTTTTTTTTTTACATACTGTCACCAGTGCAGTACAGCGTCATCATAAAACTGGAGTGGTGGTGATCAGGGACACTGACTGGTGACAGTATGAAAAAAAAAATGTTATTTTTTTTTATTTTATTATTTTTAGATTTTATATTTTTATTACTTTTTTTTTCTTTTTTTTTTTTTTTTTACAATATATTTTTTAACACACTATAACCAGAGCAATATAATGTTACTATCTTAACATTTTAGGATTTTTTTTTTTTTTTTTTACACATTATGTTTGCTTATAGCAGTGAATTACATTTCTATAAGCAAGCATTTTACTGAATGAAGCTGTTTTTTCAGGTTTTTTTTGTTATTCAGTCTGTTTAGTTGAGATTAGCTGTGAATGATCAAAGCTAATCACATGGTACAGATGGCCTGTGATTGGCCAATTGACCAGTAACAGCTAGCAACACATTTGTACACATTGGATGGCATGAAAGGATTGTGTACATTGTGTACAACTGTCACGTGACCTGCTGCGATTCGTCACTGTGGTCACATAGTACGTGGACACGGCCGGTGACAGATCGCACCAATGCGCGGCCCCTGTAGCCGTATGATTGGCGCATCCTGACAGGACGTCATGTGACAGCCAGTTGGGATGGGAGAGCACCCGCCCAGCCGTCAATCTGCTATTGGCCGGGCGGGAACTGGTTAAAGCTAACTCCATCTTTTGGACCATACATCATGTTATTGCCATATTTAGGGTGTCACATGACACAGAGTTAGCCCCCCCCCCACCCTTAAACCAGCCCCCCCGCTTACAGGATCTGAGGGGTTCTTCTTCCCACCGGCTCCCATCGAATCAGAATTCAGCATGACGGCACAGCCGCGTCATTCATTTACAGAGAGTCGTGGATAAAAAAAAACTACAAGTCCCATCAGCCACCGCGGCAGAGCGACTGGTAGTTCTCGATGGAGCAGAAGGACGGTGATGTCACTGCACTTGCCATCCAATGATACTTGGTGTTCTGTCTGGATGAAGTGAAGATCGTGACCTCACAACCCCTCCTCTCCACCTCGTCCAATCAGAGAACGCCTTGTATTCATTGAAAAAAGGTGTGTACTGTGAATGGCGGTGGTGCTGAGTGAATTACTTTTTCTTGTTAGTGTGTAGAGGGGCAGCCACTCGGCACAGGACCTGGAAGATCACGGCTGTCGCTGTAGTAGCACCAACTACTACACTGATTATCGGCTTCTCCAGCGGCCCTTGTTTTATCCTTTTGAAAGGCCGCAGCACCAGTAGGGCAGTTTCAGTGTGGTGCTGTGGTCTTGCCAACTGCCTAACTGGCAAAATACCGGGGTTATGGCTGCAGCTAGATTTTCAGCAGCCGTCGCTCCTTCTGCTAAAAGTGATTCAAGCGGCTGATTAGCTGCTGGATCACTTTTAGAAGTGGAGGGAGAGGTCACCCCACCCCGTCGCACTTTGGTGGTTCTCGGACTTACCTGGCTCATCGTGAACGAATCTGGCAGTGGCTGGCCATAGAGATTAGCAGAGGAAAGATGGCCTCCGCTCATCTCTATGGCCTAGGACAGTGATGGCGAACCTTGGATGTTTTTGAACTGCATTTCCCATGATGCTCCACTACACTGCAGAGTGCATGAGCATCATGGGAAATGTAGTTCCAAAACATCTGGGGGGCCAAGGTTCGCCATCACTGGCCTAGGAGGACTGGAGCGACGTCATGACATCACTTCTGGTTCATGGCTGACGTATACAAGGCCATTTTGCTTTTGAAAAGCATTAGATCAATGTTTTTTTATTTTTTTGATCTGATGCTTTCTATTGTAGAGGAGAGATGTGGGGTCTTATTGACCCTATATCTCACCATAAAGAGGACCTGTCATGCTTTATTATTGTCAGAAGAGGTGATGACCCCCATGATCAAGCTTCGAGGGGTGGAGCAAAATGCGTTGGAGGCGTGGCCTAGTGGGAGTCCAGGCTGAGGTTGCCACAAACCATCAATCCAAGGGCTTGTATAGATGTGCGGCTAAAGGGAGACCTTCTTACACTTCTTGTGATCATAAAAAAAAAAAAATTACGGGACAGCGTAAAAAATATAAAAAATTTAATTTTTTTTTTTTTTAAAGCCCCCTCTGTGCTCCCTGTCAGAGGGGGGGTCTGTGCTCATAATTAGCACATTGATTATCAGCACAGCCCCCATCAGATGTGCCCATCAGCTGCCAATCAGTGCCCAATAGCTGCCAGTCAGTGCCCCTCAATAAAGTCTCCCAGCGCCCACCACAGAGCCAATCAGAACCCACCACAGTGCCAATCAGTGCCCAGCAGTAACACCTGTCAGTACCTCATCAGTGCTGCCCATCAGTGCCACCTATCAGTGCCCATCAATTCTACATATCAGTGCCTCCTCATCAGTGCCCATCAGTGCCACCTTATCAGTGCCCATCAGTGAAGGAGAAAACAACATTTTATGACAGAAACTAAGAAAAACTTTTTTTTTTCAAAAATTTTGGTCTTTTTTAGTTTGTTTAGCAAAAAAATATAAACCACAGAGGTGATCAAAATGATAAAAATGTGTTTGTGTACAGTGTAGCATGACCGCGCAATTTTCATTCAAAGTGGGACAGCGCTGAAAGCTGAACATTGTCCTGGGCAGGAAGGGGGGGGGGTAGTGCCCGGTATTGAAGTGGTTAAAGGGATAGTTCACCTTTACCACAAAACTGCCTATGCAGATAAGGGGGGATCTGTATATAAAAATAAACTATGCAGCTCTGACTAAAGTTGAATAAAGCCCTTGCTATGGGTGTAGGCCATTTACATACCTTTTGAAGCCGGACTGGAATACTCCCAGGACGTTGCTAAGTGAGGCCTAGTCATCACTGCTCACCTCCTCCACCATCACTGGAGTGAGCCCTTTCTTTGATTCCAACCCCCTCACATACTCCTCTCCCCTCATACAGTAGCTCTGAGCTCAGAATTTGGGAACTCATCGTATGATAGTGGAGGTGAGCAGTGATGACTAGGCCTCACATAGCAACGTCTTGGGAATACCTAACAGCATCCTGGGAGTACTTAGCAACATCCTGGGAGTACTTAGCAACATCTTGGGAGTACCTAACAACATCCTGGGAGTACTAACCAACGTCTTGGAAGTATTTAGCAACATCCTAGGAGTACCTAACAACATCCTGGGAGTACTTAGCAACATCCTGGGAGTACTTAGCAACATCCTGGGAGTATTTAGCAACATCCTAGGAGTACCTAACAACATCCTGGGAGTACTTAGCAACATCCTGGGAGTACTAACCAACGTCTTGGAAGTATTTAGCAACATCCTTGGAGTACCTAACAACGTCCTGGGAGCACCTAACAACATCCTGGGAGTACTTAGCAACATCCTGGGAGTACTAAGCAACGTCTTGGAAGTATTTAGCAACATCTTAGGAGTACCTAACAACGTCCTGGGAGTACTTAGCAACATCCTGGGAGTACTTAGCAACATCCTGGGAGTACCTAACAACATCCTGGGAGTACTAAGCAACGTCTTGGAAGTATTTAGCAACATCCTAGGAGTACCTAACAAGGTCCTGGGAGTACTTAGCAACGTCTTGGAAGTATTTAGCAACATCCTAGGAGTACCTAACAACATCCTGGGAGTACTTAGCAACATCCTGGGAGTACTAAGCAACGTCCTGGGAGTATTTAGCAACATCCTAGGAGTGCCTAACAACATCCTGGGAGTACTTAGCAACATCCTGGGAGTACTAAGCAACGTCTTAGAAGTATTTAGCAACATCCTAGGAGTGCCTAACAACGTCCTGGGAGTATTCCAGTCAGGCTTCATAAATGGCCTACACCTATAACAACTATGTTTTTATCTACAGATCCCCCCCCCCCCTTATCTGCATAGGCAGTTCTGTGGTAAAGGTGAACTATCTCTTTAAGTGGTTAAACAGACATTCAGGAGGCAACATTTCTATTCAGTGGATTGCTATTCAGACCGCTCCTCCAACAGGAGGCTTCCCAGCAGTCTAAATAGCAATCCGCTGCGTATCGCTTTTCAGGGGGGCGGCAGTGACGGAGGAAAGTGTAAACGAGCCCCAATTTACAGTAGCTCTGAGCTCAGAATTTGGGAACTCATCGTATGATAGTGGAGGTGAGCAGTGATGACTAGGCCTCACATAGCAACGTCTTGGGAATACCTAACAGCATCCTGGGAGTACTTAGCAACATCCTGGGAGTACTTAGCAACATCTTGGGAGTACCTAACAACATCCTGGGAGTACTAACCAACGTCTTGGAAGTATTTAGCAACATCCTTGGAGTACCTAACAACGTCCTGGGAGCACCTAACAACATCCTGGGAGTACTTAGCAACATCCTGGGAGTATTTAACAACGTCCTGGGAGTACTTAGCAACATCCTGGGAGTACTAAGCAACGTCTTGGAAGTATTTAGCAACATCCTAGGAGTACCTAACAACATCCTGGGAGTACTTAGCAACATCCTGGGAGTACTAAGCAACGTCTTAGAAGTATTTAGCAACATCCTAGGAGTGCCTAACAACGTCCTGGGAGTATTCCAGTCAGGCTTCATAAACTATTCAGACCGCTCCTCCAACAGGAGGCTTCCCAGCAGTCTAAATAGCAATCCGCTGCGTATCACTTTTCAGGGGGGCGGCAGTGACGGAGGAAAGTGTAAACGAGCCCCAATTTACATTGTAAATTTATCAGGAAGAAAAGGTTGGTGGCCACAGCTACAAATGTTCAGTTCTGGTTCACACCACAAAAACGCACTCCAGATCCGTTCCTGATGTGTTTCTGCATGCAGGGTTTTTAACACGTTCCGGTTGCGTCTTTGATGCGTTTCCGGATGCATTCCTTATGCTTTTTTTTCTTCTTTTTTCCTGTATATTTCTGTACTGGGGTCCAGTGTGTTTTTAATGCATTTTTTATGCATTCTGGTGCGTTTTACCACGTTCCAGTGCAGGAAAAATGCAGCATGTTTGGGCCAATTCCCACCACACGCAGTCCAGTGCATTTTTTTTTTCTGCATCAAAAAAAACGCATGGAAAGTAGGTTATATGGTTTCCAATGGCATAGTTCACACCAATGCTTGCAGTTCCTGTGCGTTCCAGAAAAAAAAAAAAAGTAGAACATGCTGCATTTTTCATGCACTGGACTGTACTGGAACGCTGTACAATGCCTCAAAAATGCACCGGAACGCACCTAAACGCACCAAAAAACACACTGAAACATATATGTCCTTATTTAGGGCCAGTTCACACCAGATGCGGTGTAGTGCGTTTTTTTTTATGCATGAAAAACGCAAGGAAAGTTGATCACATTAATGCCAATGGCATAGTTCACACCACTGCAGTCCGTTCCAGTGCGTTTCAGAAAGAAAAGAAAAAAATTGGTCATGCTGCATTTTTTTTATGTACAGAACTGTACTGGATCGCAGTAAAACGCATAAAAAAACGCACCGGGACGTACCAAATCGCACCAGAAAGCGTCAAAAACGCACCACGTGGAAAAAAACAGGAAGCGAACTCACTGCGAACGTGACCTGGAAGCATTGTTTGCTGAAAATAAAGCTCTTTTGGTTCAAAATGACCTTACCAAAAAGCTAATAAAAAATGCACCAGAACGCATCAAAAACGCACCGGAACGCGTCAAAAACCCACATGCAGAAACGCACCCGGATGTGGCGTGAACTGTAAGAGAAAAAGCACTGGAACGCATCTGGAGTGTGTTTTGGTGGTGTGAACTTGTCCTTAGAAAAAAGAGGGGGGGGATAAAATGCACTGGACTGCATCAAAAACGCATCAAAAACACACAATACAGAAAAGCATCCAAAAGGCATATGGACTGTGTTTCTATGGTGTGAACTGTCCCTCCTACTTTTTTTTTTTTTTGGAACTGACCGCCCTGGTGTGAACTAGGCCATTGGAAACCATATAACCTACTTTCCTTGAGTGTCCAAAAAAACGTACTGCACTGCACATGGTGTGAACTGGCCCTCAGACCGACCTCCAATGCCGCCGATGTACCCTATTGGCTGGTCAGAAGGAAGGGGCGGGGTTTGATGTGTTCCACACCCTGAACAGTATGGAGGTGAGTCTGGCAATCTTCCACAACAAGGATGCCTTCAGAGATGTGACACCATGGGTTCAAGTGAGTGGACTGAGTCCTCCATCCAGGTGGAGATCTCATCATTGGGATCCGTTCTCAGGTGTCCTCCAGCCTTGTGTCTGAATGTATCAGGAAATCTGAGTGTTGGCCCTGAACATTGATCACCACATTGGGAAATTTGGGTTTTTCATTGATCTGGTCTGAACTCACATTTCATCCTTAAAATATGGTGTCTGGAAAACGGTTCAAGTCTAAAATTTCCTCGAGACGTGTCCTCCTATGAAGATGTGTCCATCCAGGTGAGCCGGCAATCAGTCGGGTATTTGTGTCCTTGTATCTGCACTGTGGCCGCTATGGCCTTCTTCACACTTGCTTAAGCCCTCGTTCACATTGGAGAGACTTGTCATGTAATCTGACTGATCGAATCGCATGACAAGTCGCACCCTTTTGCCGGCAAGTGCGCTGTTCAAACGACGCCGACTTTGCGGTGCCGCATCGATTCGAAAAAGTAGTTCCTGCTCTACTTTTTGGTGATTTTGAGTAGAGTTGCCACCTCATCCCTTTAAACCCGAATACCTTTGAATCACACAGATTCTGAGGCTAATTGAATGCAGATAAGGCACCAAGTGAGTTTAATTACCACCTTAATCAGCCACAGAACCCGTGTAATTCATATGTGTCCGGATTTAAAAGGATGAGGTGGCAACCATAATTTCGAGTGAGACTTGCATGGACATCTGAAACGACCAACGTGGAGCAGAAGGGCAAAAGCTCGCTTGATCTTTGACCTTCAGTATGAATACAGACCGTGAAAGCGGGGCCTCACAATCCTTCTGACTTTTTGGGTTTTAAGCAGGAGGTGTCAGAAAAATGACCACAGGGGTAACTGGCTTGTGGCGGCCAAGCGTTCATAGCGACGTGGCTTTTTGATCCTGAGTCTTGAGGGATATACAATGTAACACTGACATATAATCACACACATAGGTTGGACTTGTGGTTTTTTTTCAACCTCACCTACTATGTAACAGGTGTCTTCCAAGTTGCACCTGACGTCGCACTGACATGCGGTTTTGAAGTCGCGCGATTTGCAGAGGAAGTTGCACGATTTCAAAGCCGCAGTCAATGTGAATGTGGGGGCTAAAATACTGGCGCTGAACAAAACGCGTCTATAGCGTTAACCACTTAAGGGCCGAGCCTCTTTTTTGGCACTTGTTGTTTTACAAGTTAAAATCAGTTTTGTTTGGGTAGAAAATTACTTAGAACCCCCAAACATTATATATATTTTTTTTCAGACACCCTAGAGCAGTATTTCTCAACTCCAGTCCTCAAGGCGCACCAACAGGTCATGTTTTCAGGCTTTCCACTATTTTGCACAGGTGATTTGATCAGTTTCACTGCCTTAGTAATTACCACAGCCATTTCATCTGAGGGAAATCCTGAAAACATGACCTGTTGGTGCGCCTTGAGGACTGGAGTTGAGAAACACTGCCCTAGAGAATAAAATGGCGGTCGTTGCAATACTTTCCGTCACACCGTATTTGCGCAGTGGTCTTACAAGCGTACTTTTTTGGAAAAAATACACTCTTTTAATTAAAAAATAAGACAGCAGTAAGCAGTTAGACCAATTTTTTTTTTTTTTTATATTGTGAAAGATAATTTTACACCGAGTAAATTGATACCCAACATGTCACGCTTCAAAATTGCGCCCGCTCGTGGAATGGGCGACAAACTTTTACCCTTAAAAACCTCCATAGGTGACATTTAAAAAAATTCTACAGGTTGCGTGTTTTGAGCTACAGAGGAGGCCTAGGGCTAGAATTATGTGAGGTTTGAACACCGTTTTTGTATGCGGGCGCTACTCATGTACGCGTTCGCTTCTGCACGCGAGCTCGGCGGGACGGGGCGCGTTTAAAACATTTTTTTTTTTCCTTATTTATTTTACCTTTTTATTTTTACACTGAGTTTTTTTTTTTTTTAATGTGTCACTTTTATTCCTATTACAACGAATGTAAACATCCCTTGTAATAGAAAAAAAGCATGACAGGACCTCTTATATATGAGATCTGTGGTCAAAAAGAGCTCACATCTCATTTTTAGACTAAAATGCAATAATAAAAAAATTGTCATTTAAAAAAATATGGCTCTCTTAAAGCGGAGTTCCACACAAAAATGGAACTTCCGCTTTTCGGAACCCTCCCCCCCCTCCGGTGTCACACTTGGCACCTTTCAGGGGGGAGGGGGGTGCAGATACCAGTCTAAGACAGGTATTTGCACCCACTTCCGGCATAGACTCCCATGGGAGTCTATGCCTCTTCCTGTCCCTCCACGCTGTCTCCTGGGAAACACACAGCTCCCAGGAGAAAGCGGGGACCACTTGGGACGCGCAGCGCGACTCGCGCATGCGCAGTAGGGAACCGGGAAGTGAAGCCGCAACGCTTCACTTCCTGATTCCCTCACCTAGGATGGCGGTGGCAGCTGCCGAGAACCGACCGGGGTTCTCGGCGTCCCCTGCCGACATTGCTGGACCCTGGGACAAGTAAGTGGCCATTTATTAAAAGTCAGCAGCTGCAGTATTTGTAGCTGCTGGCTTTTAATATTTTTTTTTTTTTTTTTTTGGCGGTGTGGGTGAACCCCCGCTTTAAGAGTTATAACAAGAACATGCAGCAAGGTGCATTTGGGGGACGCCCCCTTGGACTTTAAAGGGCAGAGGAGAGTAATAAAAAAAGTAGAATATGTAAGAAAAAGGCACAAGAGTGCCAACTTTATTGATATACAGAAGTGGAAAATATATTGTGTGTGTGTGTATTGTGTTTTTTATTACTCTCCTCTGTCCTTTAAAGGTAAAAGTTTTTTCACCTTAATGTATTCTATGCATTAAGGTGAAAAAAACTTCCGACAATACCGGCCCTCCCAGCCCCCCCGTTTTACTTACCTGACCCCTCGAAAGTCCCGCGCTCGCCTCCGACATCCTCTTCGCCGCTCAGCCTGGCCGTTGATTGGTTACAGTGGATTGAAAGCAGCGCAGCCATTGGCTCGCGCTGCTGTCAATCAACACCAATGACGCGGCGCGCCGGGAGGGGGGGCGGGGCCGAGTGATACAGTGAGCGGCTATGGCCGCTGGCTGTATCACGGGAGCGTGCCCGCAAGCACTCAACACCATGCGAGGGAGCTTGCATGAAGGTGTTGAGTCCTTGCGAGGGGGGGATAGGAGCCAAGACAACCGCCGAGGGACCCCAGAAGACGAGGTTCGGGGCCACTCTGTGCAAAACGAGCTGCACAGTGGAGGTAAAAAAAAAAGTATCTTTAGTGATCCTTTAAAGTCCAAGAGGGTGTCCCCCAAATGCACCTCGCTGCATGTTCTTGTTATGATGTAATGTAGGATGTTGGCGGGGTAGCACACCACTCCATTCCCATATTTTCTCATTCTCCTTTTAAGAGCTATGGGCTTCCGCCCCTGCAATGTCATGGAGACGGGTGGGGGGGGCCATCTCCCCCCCCCCCCACTCATCTCCATGGTCAGCCACAGAGAGGACCTAATCGCTGCCGATGGTAAGTGGTGGAGAGCACTGGAGCGTGACGGGACCCACCAACGATAAAAGTGATCTTGCGGCGATTCCGCCGCAGAGACCACTTTTATCTTGTAGCGCAGTGGTCATTAGCCCTGTCCTCAGGGCCCACTAACAGGCCAGGTTTTATGTATTACCTTGGGGGAAGATGCAGGACTAGAATACTGCAATCACTGAGCAGCAAATGATATCACCTGTGATGTATTGCAGTTATCTTGCAAACCTGGCCTGTTAGTGTTCCCTGAGGACAGGAGTTGATGACCACTGTTGTAGCGGACCGCCGGCCGAACACGAGGATACCGGGGTTAGCTGCTGCCATAACAACGATATCTGTCCTCAAAGTAAGGACATAGATCGGCGTGCGGCGGTCCAGAAGTGATTAAAAAAAATATGACAACAGTAAAGTTAGCCCAATTATTATTTTTTTTTTTTTTAATATTGTGAAAGATAATGTTACGCCAAGTAAATTAATACCCCAACATCTCACGCTTCAAAATTTGCGCCCGCTCGTGGAATGGAGACAAACTTTTACCCTTAAAAATCTCCATAGGCGACGTTTAAAAATTTCTACAGGTTACATGTTTAGAATTACAGAGGAGGTCTAGGGCTAGAATTATTGCTCTCGCTGTAACTATCGTGGTGATACCTCACATGTGTGGTTTGAACGCCGTTTTCATATGCGGGGGCTACTTACGTATGCGTTCGCTTCTGAACGCGAGCTCGGCGGGACGGGGCGCGTTTAAAATTTAAAAAATTTAAAAATGTCTTATTTATTTTACACTGTCCTTTCAAAAAAAAATAAAAATTGGGTCATTCTTATTGCTATTACAAGGAATGTAAACATCCCTTGTAATAGAAAAAAAAAAAAACATGACAGGTCCTCTTTAATGTGAGATAATAACGAATAAAAAATCGTCACGTGTTGTAGGGTATTTCTATTGTATTTTCAGATGACAACTGTGCTGATAAAACGAAAATCATGCGATCCGGTATTGTACGAGAAACGATTCTGTGCTTGTCCCATCGGATAATATCGAATGAACTGTTGTGTTCGGCTCTCGAAAGCTCTGTACTAACAACCAGATTATCGCGCAGTCGTTGCGAAAGCGGTATTTTTCATCAGATTTTCGGGTCGTGTGTTTGGCCCTAACTGGCAATTGCGCGTTCGTGTAACGATGTACCCAAATGAAATTTGTACCTTGGTTTGTGTGAAAGTTTTATAGTGTCTACAAATTATGGTGTGTGTATATATACAGTGGAATTTTTATTTATTTATTTTATACTAGTAATGGTGGCGATTAGCTACTAGTAGTGTGACTGTGATAGACTGGGGGGGCAATCTGACACTGGCTGAGAACTGATTAGCACTGAGCACACCAGTGTCTCTGGCTGCGCCAAGTACAATAAACCGTCCACCGATAGACTTGTGGGAGGAGCCAGCATGAGCGGTGTCAGGGCTGCGTGATCGCCGGTAACACGAGTCGTGGGGGTTGACTCGTGATACCTAACTATGCATGGAATGCTTTTACTCTGTAAATCCCCAGAGACCAATCTGTGGCCCTTTGGCAATTTCTGTGCAGCCCTCGGGGGGGGGGGGGGGGGGGGGCCCTGCAGACACCAATCTGTGTTTCCCTATTGCCCCATTATAAAAGTGATTTCTAGCAGTCTCTTGTAATATCTCCAATCTATGAGTGTCTCCTGAACCATATCCCCAGTCTCCAACAACTCCTATAGCATATATATATATATCATGTCTTCAGTCTCTAATCATCTCCTATACCAGGGATACTGGTCTCAAATAGTCCAATTCTTACACCAGGGATATGCAATTAGCGGACCTCCAGCTTTTGCAAAACTACAAGTCCCATCATGCCTCTGCCTCTGGGTGTCGTGCTTGTGGCTGTCGGAGTCTTGCTATGCCTCATGGGACTTTTAGTTCTGCAACAGCTGGAGGTCCGCTAATTGCATATCCATCCCCTATACCATGTCTGCAGTCTCTGACCATCTCCTGTACCATGTCTGCAGTCTATGACTATCTCCTGTATCATGTCTGCAGTCTACGACCATCTCTTGTATCATGTCTGCAATCTCTGACCATCTCTTGTATCATGTCTGCAATCTCTGACCATCTCTTGTATCATGTCTGCAATCTCTGACCATCTCTTGTATCATGTCTGCAATCTCTGACCATCTCTTGTATCATGTCTGCAATCTCTGACCGTCTCTTGTATCATGTCTGCAGTCTCTGACTGTCTCTTGTATCATGTCTGCAGTCTCTGATCAGCTCTTGTATCATGTCTGCAGTCTCTGACTGTCTCTTGTATCATGTCTGCAGTCTCTGATCAGCTCTTGTATCATGTCTGCAGTCTCTGACCGTCTCTTGTATCATGTCTGCAGTCTCTGACCGTCTCTTGTATCATGTCTGCAGTCTCTGACCATGAATATTCTCTGAGTTTTATGTGTGAAGAAATCTCAGGAAAGTTGACCATCACTGCCGTAAATAGAAGTTGCAGTAAAAGAGCCACAAGTTGGGAGCACATGGAGGACCTGAAGAACTGAATAAAAAAATAGCGGTGTGCAGGATTAGGAGGGTGATTGTAGCTGAGTCGGTCACTAAATCATGCTTTAATAAACGGCTGAAGATTATGAACAATTCTCCCGGTCTTCATGTCCCATATAGGAAATAATGATCACTGTACTAATTTTAATTTCCAGGCCAGACACCCTCCATCATGAGAGCACTTCTGAGGAGCGAGGCCTCCCCTTCAAGGAAGAACATTTCTTTTTAGGTTAACAAAGGACATGGATTAAATTTAAATAAAACAGGTACGCTTAACAGGAGTATGTGACCTGGGATGGCAGATTGCAGGATTGTATGGTAGATTAACCCTTTCATGCCTGGAAGTCAATAAAGCCTAGATGCCCAATGTAGCAGCTTCAGTATAGACAACTGTAAAAAATAAAAATCTCTCTCTCTCTCTCTCTCTCTCTCTCTCTCTATCTCTCTCTCTATCTCTCTCTCTCTATATCTCTCTCTCTCTCTCTCTCTCTCTCTCTCTATATCTCTCTCTCTCTCTATATCTCTCTCTCTCTCTATATCTCTCTCTCTCTCTATATCTCTCTCTCTATCTCTCTCTCTCTATATCTATCTCTCTAATAGTAAAACCTTGGTTTGCGAGCATAATTTATTCCAGAAACATGCTTGTAATCCAAAGCACTTGTATATCAAAGCATTTTTTTTTACAGGGTATAAAAGAGAAGAGAGGCACCTCCTAAGTGTAGCAATAAGTTGCTAAATATTGTACCTTCATTAAATGTAACCATATTGCTACACTTAGAGGCTCCTCTCTTCTTTTTTATACTCAGCTGTGACATGACGCTACTTGTATATCAAAGCAAAATGTATTTAAATATTTTGCTTGTCTTGCAAAACGCTCTCAAACATATATATATATATATATATATATATATATATATATAATTTTTTTTTTTACAATATAATTGGGATTGCAAGCAGGGCCGTCTTCAATATCGTTTGGACCCTGGGCAAACATTTTCTTGCCCCCCCCCCCCCCCATGCAATTTCACTCTCCATCTGCTCTGAGATATACAATAAATAGCAGCTAGACTTAAAATCAGTTACTGTATCAGATCAGGCAGCAATTGCGATTGGTTGGCAGCGGTTACAGCTACCATTACTGCTTACTGACTGGTTGCTAAAGGTTACAGCACACATTACGGCTCACTGATTAGTTGCTAGAGGTTACAGCAAATGATTTCTGCTTGCTAATTTGTTGCTAGAGATTACTGTACAGTAATACTGTTCACTGATTGGTTGCTAGTGGTCACAGCACATCATCTCCTCACTGCAGGGCAGCATGATATACATATGAATGCCGCCTTTATTTACATACCAATGCCGCCGGCCGCAGCTATTTACTTAGTAATGCCGCCGCTATTTACATATAAATGCCGGTTATTTTACATGTAAACACAGGGTCTGCAGGTGAGTCATCTGTACACAACAATAGGGCAGAGCTGGGCAGTATTAGTAACCAGCACTTCACACTGAGATATCGGGACACACCACGGGGCTAAAACTTCAAGGGACGAGGGAATTTAAACTGGGATAGTTGGCAAGTATGAGGCAGCTGCTTTGGGCCCCACAACAATGACAGGGCCCAGGGCACCTGCCCCTTTTGCCCTGCCTTAAAGACGGCCCTGATTGCAAGTCATTTTTGAGCAAAAAAAAAAAGTAGATATTTACGCGTATGTGTGGAGTGTCGGGATTGGCCTGGTAGGGAAGTCATTTTTCACACTTAGCAAGAGCATAGCCCGGCTATTTCGAGACATTGTTTTGCATGTTTGTATGCACAGTTAGTGGTACAGGAGCACGATTGTGTGGTTTTGGCCCCATATACATTTTTAAATGGAAGAACTTTTCATAACGTGCTTTATTACGCATGTTTCGCATATTTTAAAGTCAGTATTTCAGCTTGTGGAAAGGAAATCCATATTGAATTTAATTTAAACCGCACTCTCTAGGTGTACCGTGAATGTGCAATATCAGCAAAGAACACCTGGTGTCATCAGTGGGTGATAAAAATGATGAATTAACAATGAAGCATAGTGCTGCGCTGTTAGAGTGATAATATACTGTGAATAATATGTGGTAAATTACACTGACTAATAATCAATATGTGCCACACGTGTACTATGTATAGATAAATGAATGATGAGTTAATGTTCTACACTCGTAAACAACAAACAAGTGGAAAAAAATAAAAATAATGACAAAGTCCTCTGAAAAGCGATTCACGGTCCTCTGAAGAGTGATTTGCAATCTTCCAAAAAGAAGTACTAGAGAGTAAACTGTTTTCCTCTTTGATACAGCCCTGGAATACATACTTGATGATAAAAAATGATACATTCATACAATAAAGTACAAATGCATACGTATGTGACAAATAACCAATAAATTGATTTATGGGAAAAAAAGGTGCAATGTCCAAAAAAATTAATTATAAGTTAATAGTGAAATGTCAAAAAATGGTAAAACATTTAAAATTGAAGATCAACGTGATCCTGGTGAAAACCAAAATTAGGAGTGACTGTGCATCTTCCTCCACCAACACCTGTTACACATCCCACTCACCAGATGGCCACAACACCCATTACAGGTAGTCATATGTGCAGAAGATATAGATAATCCAGACGAATCAACCAGAGGGGGTCCTAGCGTACTTGGATCATGCCGCCATTGACAGTGTGTGTGACTCTCCCTTTTTCTTTTTTTTTTCTTGGGTGACTGGAGTTTCCACCTGGAATGGAGAACAAAGAGCAAAAATGTTGTGTGACCGGCCGTAACCCACAAAAAGCAGATCTGAGTTCACTGGAGTCGCTTCGGTTCTGGTTTCTGCTTGGCTCTGCGTTTTTTTTTTTTTTTTGTTGTTTTTTTTTTTTGTTGTTTTTTTTGTATATCCTCTCCCTTCGCACCGACATTTTGAATAGTCTCCCCTGTGCTGGAGGATCTTTCAAACTACTGTACTTTTGATGACTATATAGTGGAGTGAGGTAGGATTATAGATAGAAAGTCAAAACCCATCTATTAGACATGTGCAGTTCATTTTAGTTCCGAATTCATTTTTTTTTTTTTTTAAGAATTTTGACAAATTTGTTCATTCTGAAATTTTCGAATTTTTCAATATTCGCAAGTTCGGAAATTTGAAATGAGGAAATTCGGAAATTTGAAAATCCGAAAATAAAGAATGAAAATTCAAAAGAATAAAAATCCGAAAAACTCGAAAATCTGAAATGACTAACTAATAATAACTATTAAATTTATAGGTATTGGAATTTCATTTCAAATTTGGCTGTTAGTGTACGTAACGAATACAAATTTATTAAAAGTTACGAATTATCTGAAATAACGAATGCCGTATCTAATGGAATGGAACGTAACGATCTAATAATAATAATAATAAAAACTTCTTATTATTAATTTGTTCCATTCCATTTGTTTAGATGCGTCATTCATAACTTCAGATAAATTTGTATTCGTTACATTCACAAACAGCCAAATTTGAAAGGAAATTCCAATACCTATAATTTTTAATAGTTAGCTATTATTTCGAATTTTACTGACTTTCTTTTTTTCGAATTTCCGAAAAAAAACAAATAAAACGAAAAAATTTTTTTGTCAGTGTACATGTCTACCATCCATCTGGTTTTAAACAAAATTGTCGTGGAGTGCCAACCCTGGATATATAAAAGAAGGAAAGGATGAATTATGGGCGTTGAACCTCCAGACCTATATAATGTTACACCAAAATATATAATTTAGTATAGATAGAAAATATACAAACATATAGAGGGAGGGGAAAAAAAAAAAAACCTACTCCCCTATATAAAGGAACAATAATACATATACAGACAATATTACATAAAAGCAAACAATAGCCGACATGTTTCGCAGTCAATATACATATCCGCTTCTTCAAGGCTTGGTTGCTTCTTGATTTTATTTAAGATCTGTTTAGAAATAAAATGTACAGTTTTGTTTATCTGTACATTTTATTTGTAAACAGGGGGGGAGGGGGTGTGGCTGGGTATAAATTACCAGTCAATAGATGGAACAATTGGGCTTTGATAGAGCACAGTATGTGTGCGAAACGCGTAAGCCTTTCCTCCCCCCGCTCATATATTATATAATTTTTTATTTTTATATTTTTTACAATATAATTGGAGTTCCAAGTCATTTTTGAGCAAAAAAAGTAGATATTTACGTGTGGAGTGTCGGGACTGGCCTGGTAGGGAAGTCATTTTTCACACTTAGCAAGAGCATAGCCCGGCTATTTCGAGACCTTGTTTTGCATGTTTGTATGCACAGTTAGTAGTACAGGAGCACGATTGCGTGGTTTTGGCCCCATATACATTTTTAAATGGGAGAACTTTCAGAACGTGCTTTATTACGCACATTTTCTGGCGCTCCTATTTTAAAGTCAGTATTTCAGCTTGTGCAAAGGAAATCCATATTACATTAATTTAAACCGCACTCTCCTTGGTGTACCGCGAATGTGCAATATCAGCAAAGAACACCTGGTGTCACCAGTGGGTGACAAAAATGATGAATTAACAATGAAACATAGTGCTGCACTGTTAGTGATAATATACTGTGAATAATATGTGGCAAATTACACTGACTAATAATAAATCAATATGTGCCACACATGTACCATATTTAGATAAATGAACGATCGGTTAATGTTCTATACTTGTAAACAATTAGTAAACAAGTCCTCTGAAAAGCGATTCACAGTCCTCCTGAAGAGTGATTCACAATCTTCCAAAAAAAGTACCAGATAGTAAACTGTTTTCCTTTTTGATACAGCGCGGGAATACTTGATAATGATAAAAATTATAAATCCATACAATAAAGTACAAATGCATACGTATGTGACAAATAACCAATAAATTGATTTATTGAAAAAGGTGCAATGTCCAAAAAAATCAATTACAAGTTAATAGTGAAATGTCAAAAAAATGGTGATGCATATAAAAGTGAAGATCTTGGTGATCCTGGTGAAAACCAAAATTAGGAGTGACTGTGCATCTTCCTCCACCAACACCTGTTACACATCCCACTCACCAGATGGCCACGACACCCATTACAGGTAGTCATATGCACAGAAGATATAGATAATCCAGGCGAAGCAACCAGCGGGGGTCCTAGCGTACTTGGATCGCGCCGTCAAATCTCCAGACATCTGTGGGTGAATGAAAGGAAGAAACGGGCTCCCGTAGTGAAGTTGCTCACAAATATTTATTAAGATTGTTAAAATGTTATATCACAAACATGTGGTACATGCAATGCAGGAAGCGGGGATGCCGTATGTGCTCCAACTGCATCCCAGTGAGGGCGGAAGTGACGCATCGCGCTCGATGACGGCGTGATCCAAGTACGCTAGGCCCCACTCTGGTTGATTCGTCTGGATTATCTATATCTTCTGCACATATGACTACCTGTAATGGGTGTCGTGGCCATCTGGTGAGTGGGATGTGTAACAGGTGTTGGTGGAGGAAGATGCACAGTCACTCCTAATTTTGGTTTTCACCAGGATCACCAAGATCTTCACTTTTTATATGTATCATCATTTTTTTTGGGCATTGCACTATTAACTTATACATTTTTTTTTTTTTTTTTTTTTGGAAATTGCACCATTTTTATATATCAATTTTATTGGTTATTTGTCACATATGCGTGCATTTGCACTTTTGTTGTATGAATTTTATCATTTTGTTGATTAAAGCAGAAGTTCTGTCGAAAAAAAAAATAAAAATAATAATCAGACGCTCAACTGTCCCAGGGTCCAGCGAAGCGGGGGAACGAATCCTCGCTCCTCTCCACGGCGCTGGCATTCTTACTGTGGGTGCCCAGCTGTGGCTTCACAGCCGGACATGCACTGCCCATGCCCAAACCGGGCTGCTTGCTGTGAATGGCCAGGCAGTCTTCTGGGACCTGTGACGTGTCCCAAAAGATTGCAGGGGGAGGGGGGGGGGAGGTGAACTTCCTTTCCGGGGCTGCGGAGCCCCGGGTGGAAGTGGGAGCTGGGTGCTTCTAAAAAGAGGGTATCCGCTCCCCTTTTTAAAAAAAAAGACATGCCAAATGTGGCATGTCAGGGGGTCACCGTCACCTAAAGCAGAAGTTCCATTGTTGGGTGGGCGCTTTTAATGTCTATTGTCACTCACTGGTGACACCAGGTGGTGTTTGTTGACATTGCACATTCACGGTACACCGAGAGAGCGCGGTTTACATTTAATTTAATATTTGATTACCTTTGCATATTT
This sequence comes from Aquarana catesbeiana, assembly GCF_042186555.1. NCBI lineage: Eukaryota > Metazoa > Chordata > Amphibia > Anura > Ranidae > Aquarana > Aquarana catesbeiana. Next base: position 11,139,165 of record NC_133326.1, on the reverse strand, counting down.
ACGGGCTTCGTATCTATAAAGAGCAGTTCTCAGATTTGAATCCCTTAGAAACCATCTGAGCAGGTTGGGGAATACTTTAAATAAAAGAGGGTATCCGCACTCACGGACTATGGTCTGCAGCCTCCCCTTAAAACACCCCCAAAGGGGTGAGGTATAATGGTATAGAGAAAATAAATAGGGGTGAGTGGCGCTACCTATACCGGGGTACCTATTTTGGATATCTTAATCCGTGCTTATATGTGCAGAGCGGTGAAAAACACTCAACAAAAAAATATAATTTAAGTGTGTATAACAGCCTATTAAGATTGATAAACTGTGTTAATGTGTAGGCCAATAAAAATCTCTTATATATAACTAAAGCGTAGCTGGACCATCCACATTTGCGTGAAGTAGAATACAATAGAATGGAATAGAAGACCCCACCTGTTGCATGGATAGGGATCTAATTAAAAAGATCACTCCTGCAAGTGATATAATAAGTAAACTACAAGGCCAGTATTAAATGATATAAAAACATACGTGCAAATAGTGTCCACCACACAAATACAAATGGATATAAATATAGATATAGAATATAGTATATCAAATATATCACATAAATCAAAAGTCCGTGTTAAACCACACTCCCATCCATATTATAAATTTTGAACGGATAGGGGATATAAATCTTGAAATCAGTTCATCATATGTTGGAAAAAATAGAAAAAATGTGAAACTCTGAAAGAATAAAAATAAAAATAACAAATAAAGTTCCAACATAAGCAAAGTTCTTGTGTATAGTGACTTTCGTGAGAGAAACGGCTGATATCCAGTGACTTGCGGTGCTCCCCCTCAAGGATCCCCACTCACCAGCTCCTTACACCCCTACAGGGGTAGTAGGCATGTAGTACCAGGCACTAGAATGGCGTCTTGGGTTCCCGTAGAGCTGTCCCCGGGTGCTTCCGCTCCAGATATGCTGTACCCGTCATGTAGTCAGGCTCACAGTAAGCTCTGTACCAGCGGCTCTTTAATACTATAGAAAGAGACCAATGACGGGTACAGCATATCTGGAGCGGAAGCACCCGGGGACAGCTCTACTGGAACCCAAGACGCCATACTAGTGCCTGGTACTACATGCCTACTACCCCTGTAGGGGTGTAAGGAGCTGGTGAGTGGGGATCCTTGAGGGGGAGCACCGCAAGTCACTGGATATCAGCTGTTTCTCTCACGAAAGTCACTATACACAAGAACTTTGCTTATGTTGGAACTTTATTTGTTATTTTTATTTTTATTCTTTCAGAGTTTCACATTTTTTCTATTTTTCAATTTTTTTACAACATATGATGAACTGATTTCAAGATTTATATCCCCTATCCGTTCAAAATTTGTAATATGGATGGGAGTGTGGTTTAACACGGACTTTTGATTTATGCGATATATTTGATATACTATATTCTATATCTATATTTATATCCATTTGTGTGGTGGACACTATTTGCACGTATGTTTTTATATCATTTTAATACTGGCCTTGTAGTTTACTTATTATATCACTTGCAGGAGTGATCTTTTTAATTAGATCCCTATCCATGCAACAGGTGGGGTCTTCTATTCTACTCTATTCTATTCTATTGTATTCTACTTCACGCAAATGTGGATGGTCCAGCTACACTTTAGTTCTATATAAGAGATTTTTATTGGCCTACACATTAACACAGTTTATCAATCTTAATAGGCTGTTATACACACTTAAATTATATTTTTTTGTTGAGTGTTTTTCACCGCTCTGCACATATAAGCACGGATAAAGATATCCAAAATGGGGAATTATTTACCCTCCTTTTTTTTTTCCACAGTATTTCACCTTACTGGAGTCAGAATTCCCAAATATTTGCTTGTTCTGGGTTACTGTCAATTTCATGTCGTCATCATCAACACATCATCATTTCAACTGGAATCCTATCTATATGAAAGGTGACCTTTAGTTATTGGGTATGAATATGGTCCCCTCCGGGGTGCACACCTTCTTATGGGAAACCCGACTCGATCCGAATCTGCAACTATTTTTTATTTTTTGTAATTGCAACATTGTTATTGTACCATGTAGATTTCCTTCTAATATTGGTGACATTGATTGACAGTGTGTGAGACTCTCCCTTTTTTTTATTTTTATTTTTTTCCTTGGGTGACTGGAGCTTCCACCTGGCATGGAGAACAAAGAGCAAAAATGTTGTGTGACCGGCCGTAACCCACAGAAACCAGATCTGAGTTCACTGGAGTCACTTCGGTTCTGGTTTCTGCATTTTTTTTTTTAATTGTATTTATTTATTATATCCTCGTCCTTCGCACCGACATTTTGAATAGTCTCCCCTGTGCTGGAGGATCTTTCTAACTACTTTTTTATAGTGAAGTGAGGTAGGATCATAGATAAAAAGTTGTTGTGGAGGGCCAACCCGGAATATATAAAAGAGAAGGAAAGGATGAATCATGGGCTTTGAACGGTCACCTCCAGACATATAAAATGTTACACCAAATTATAAAAATATATAATTTAATATAGATAGAAAATTTACAAACGCATGTAGGGAGGGGGTAAAAAAAACCTACTCCCCCTATATCAAGGAACAATAATACATATACAGACAATATTACCTAAAAGCAAACGATAGCCGACGTGTTTCGCGGTTGATACACTTCTTCAAGGCTTGGTTGCTTCTTGATTTAATCAAAATCTGTTTAATAAAATGTGCAGTTTTGTTTATCTGTAATTTTATTTGTAAACAGATTGTAAACAGATAAAGAGGCAACCAAGCCTTGAAGAAGCGGATATGTATATCAACCGCAAAACGTGACGGCTATGGTTTGCTTTCATGTAATATTGTCTGTATATGTATTATTGATCCTTGATATAGGGGAGTAGGTCCCCCCCCTTCCCTCTATATGTTTGTATATTTTCTATCTATAATAAATTATATGTTTTGGTGAACGTTCTACGCCCATAATTCATCCTTTCCTTCTAACTTTGATGACTATTAGGGTTTGTTTACATTAGCACTGCCCTCTGAAGATTGCTTAACGATTGCTTTTCAGAGGTTGTTTGACAGGTGGCGGGAAGGTGTTATATCACCTTCCTGTTTTAACACCTAAAAGCTAGCACCATCGCAGGCTCCACCCTAGGCGTTTTGTCACTATCGGACCTCGTCTAGGGGCTGGCCAATCCCCAGACGACGTCCGATAGTGACGAAACGCGTAGGGTGGAGCCTGCGACGGTGACGTCATCACGTTTTTCTCAAGATTTTGATGGGCAAATGGAACAGGAAGTGAACGGAAGCCTGAGGAGACGCCGCGGACCTCATTGATGAGACACATTGCTGTATTGCCTCTGATACGTCATACATCTTGTAAGTGCAATCCACTTATTAAATTGGATTTTAAAACGTACTGCACTATGGAAGCACTTTCTTTTATATTTTCTGAGTGGCATTGTCCTGGCTGTGGTTCCAAACATCTTTAAGGGTCTTGGGGAGACCGATTTCCCTGTGCTGGGTGAGACTGCTTTTTAGTGATCACGGATAGCTGGTAAGCAGTAATTTGAAAAAAAATGTGTTATTTTATTAGCGCTGCACTCACACTCTATATATATATATATATATATATATATATATATATATATATATATATATATATATATATATATATATATATATATATATATTCAAGTGGCTATACTGGGATGATATGCAGTAGCAGGCATCATCCCAGTACCATTTTTTTTTTTTTTTTTTCAGAGCCGGTAATTGGCTTTCTTTTAAAAGCAATCCTAGCAGCTAAATAGCCACTGGATTGCTTTTACAAGCAGTGGTAGGGGACGTTTCCCCCCCCCCTTCTCTGCTGTCTTCCGCCGCTTCATCAGGATCTCCCGTCCCACCAGGACACCCGATCGACCAGCTGGCGCTTCCGCCGGCTGATCATAGAGGCAAAGAAAGACTGGATCGGCTTTGATTGCCTCTATGATATAGGAACCCGGAGGCAATGAGCTTATATCCCTTCCGGTTTCTCCCGGCGCCATTTTTTAAAAAAAGCATTTGATCACATTGATCTCTGTATTTTTGAATGCTTTTAAGGGCAGAGGAGGGATTTGGGGTCCTAAAGACCCCCAGATCTCTCCATAAAGAGTACCTGCCACTGTCTATTGCTGATACAGGGGACGTTTACATTCCTTGGGACCGCAATAAAAGTAATCACTTTATACGAGGCTTTTTAACCCTTTTTCGGCCGCCAGCGGGGGGTTAAAACCGCACCGCTAGCGGCCGAATACCGCGGTAAAACAGCGCTAAAAATAGCGCTGTTTTACCGCCGACGCCCCCTACCGCCTTAAGGGGGTGTTTCCTATACCTACATACTTTTTGTTAATAGGTGTCCCTCGTTCCCACCTCCAAAAGTTGGGAGGTATGGTTTATGTAGGAACAAAGGGTGCCCCCCCTTTCCTGATGCAGAGCAGGGTGTGCTGTAGTTGCGATGTAATCCCTGGTTCACACCGCAGCGTTGACTTGTCAAATCCGCGGCAATTGCTGTCAATGGCATCTGCGGCGCTGCACCGATTTTCAAAAAGTAGTTTCTGCACTACTTTTTTGCGATTTCGGGCTGCGATTTACATTGACATCTGTGCAGAAACCCGCACAGATGTCTCTGAAATCGCGGACGAAATCGGGGACTGACGTGCGGGAGTGAAATCGTGAGAGTTCAGCTGAACTCGCAATGGCTTCATTCCCGCAGCTCAGTGTGAACCGGGGCTGACATGCAGCTTGCCTGTAATAACCAGCAAAACCAGTAATGATGACCACTTAAACTGTCCAGCCCCGGTCTAGGGTGGAAGTAAACTTTTTATGCTTCCTTTTTTTTTTTTTTTTTTTTTTTTTTAATTTTATTTATTTATTGATTTTCTGCTTTCAAAGATAGGAGAGATTTGGGGGTCTTAAAGACCCCAGATCTTTCCATAAAGAGGACCTGTCATCACCTATTACTATTACAAGGGATGTTTACATTCCTTGTAATAGGATTGAAAGTGATACATAAAAAAAAAAAAAAAAAAAAAATGTAAAGGAATAGTGTAATTATAAAATTTAAATAAGGAAAAACGAAAATATATTTGAACCACCTCCGTCCCTCCGCGCTCGTGTTCATACATACATAAGTCGCGTATGCATATGTAAACGGTGTTCGCACCACACATGTGAGGTATCGCCATGGAAGTTAAGCCTGGCACACACTACCAGTTGTGTGTTTTTTTTTTTTTTTCCAACCCAGCAGGTTGAATGGAAAAAAAACTGCTCAAGTCAGAGTCGCTGTACTAACAATCCAACGTTAGTACAGCGATCTCCCCTGCTGAGCTATTGTGTTCTGACAGGGGGACGGCCAGAGCACTCCGGTCAGCGGTCTCGGCCAGTCGGCTGCTGGTTTTCCGGCATGCTCCACCGACAGAAGCCGGCTGAACAAACTGTGTGTACGAGGCTTTAGAGCGGGGAGCAATATTTCCAGCGCTAGACCTCCTCTGTAACTCCTAAACGGGTACCCTGTCAATTTCTAAAGCATCGAGATTTTTGAGTATTGTAGTTTGCACTCATTCCGCGAGCGTGCGTAATATTAAAGCGTGACATGTTGGGTATCTGTTGACTTGCTGTAACATCATCTTTTATAACCTATCAAGAAATTGGGTTATATATTGTTGTTTTTTTACATTAAAATTAATTAGTGTATTTTTTCCCAAAAAATTGCGTTTGAAAAACTGCTGCGCTAATAACGTGTAACATAAAAAATGTCAAAAATAGCCATTTTATTCTTTAGGGTCTCTGTTTATAATTTTATATATATATATATATATATATATATATATATATATATATATATATATATATATATATATATATATATATATATATATATATATATATATATATATATATATATGTGTGTGTATATAAATATAAATATAAATGTATATAAATATAAATTTTCTAGCAACAAATACTGATTTTCACTTGTAAATAAAAAGTGCCAGATTAGGCCTGGTCCTTTTAAAGGGGTTGGAAACCTTCGTGTTTTTTCACCTTCTGACAGTGACCAGCCCCCCCCCCCCCCCCCCCCCCGTTTTACCCCATAATTCCCTCGGCGGAGACGCGCTCTAGCTCACTGCCCGGGGTTCTCGGCTCTTGATTGGATAGATTGATAGCAGCGCAGCCATTGGCTCCCACTGCTGTCAATCAAATCCAAAGATGCGGGGGGCGGAGGGCCGAGTCTGGCATTCTAAATCAAGCCTTTTACATTTTACTGCAGAATCCACATACAGTGCCTTGAAAAAGTATTCATACCCCTTGACATTTTCCACATTTTGTCATGTTACAACCAAAAATGTAAATGTATTTTATTGGGATTTTATGTGATAGACCAACACAAAGTGGCTCATAATTGTGAAGTGGAAGGAAAATGATAAATGATACAAATAAATATGTGAAAAGTGTGTGTGTGTGGGTGGGGGGGGGGCATTTGTATTCAGCCCCCTTTTACTCTGATATCCCTAACTAAAATCTAGTGAAACCAATTGCCTTCAGAAGTCGCCTAATTAGTAAATGGTATAAATACAGCTGTTCTGTGAAGCCCTCAGAGGTTTGTTAGAGAACCTTAGTGAACATACAGCATCATGAAGGCCAAGGAACACACCAGACAGGTCAGGGATAGAGTTGTGATGAAGTTTAACCACTTCCATACCGGGCACTTTCCACCCTTCCTGCCCAGGCCAATTTTCACTTTTTAAATGTCAATTGCGCAGTTATGCGACACTGTCCCCAAAGTTTTTATAATTTTGCTCCCACAAATAGAGCTTTCTTTTGGTGGTATTTGATCACCTCTGCTTTTTTTGTTTTTTTTTTTATTTTGCTAACCTAAAAGACCTAAAATTTTGAAAAAAAAAGTTTTTCTTTCTGTTATAAAATGTTGTAAATAGGTTTTCTCCTTCACTGATGAGGCAGCAATGATGGGCACTGATAGGCGGCACTGATATGCAGCACTGATAAGCGGCACTGGGCACTCATAGGTGGCACTGATGGGTACTTATGGGTGGCACTGATAGGTGGCACTAGCAGGCATCACTGATGGGCATTGATTGGCACCATGTCTGGGCACTGACTGGCATCCCTGGTGGTCCTGGGTGGGCATCCGAAGGGGTGTACTGCACTGATAATCAGCGCTGACCCCCCCCCCCCCCCCCCCATGTCAGGAGAGCAGCCGATTGGCTCTCCTCTACTTGCTAAATGGCTTTTCCTGTTTACGCTGTGATCAGCCGTGATTGGACATGGCTGATCACGTGGTAAAGAGCCTCCATCAGAGGCCAGTCAGGATAACTGAACCACCGCCGGGTGGGAAGTGGTTAAAGCAGGGTTAGGTTATTAAAAGTCTATCAAGCTTTGAACATCTCACGGAGCTCTGTTCAATCATCATCCGAAAATGGAAAGAGTATGGCACAACTGCAAACCTACCAAGACATGGCCGTCCACCTAAACTGACCAGCCGGGCAAGGAGAGCATTCATCAGAGAAGAGCCAAGAGGTCCATGGTAACTCTGGAGGATCTGCAGAGATCCACAGCTCAGGTGGGAGAATCTGTCCACAGGACAACTATTAGTCGTGTTCTCCACAAATCTGCCCTTTATGGAAGAGTGACAAGAAGAAAGACATTGGTGAAAGAAAGTCATAAGAAGTCCTGTTTGCAGTTTGTGAGAAGCCATGTGGAGGACACAGCAAACATGTGGAAGAAGGTGCTCTGGTCAGAGGAGACCAAAATTGAACTTTTTGGCCTAAAAGCAAAACACTATGTGTGGGGGGAAAACTAACTGCACATCACCCTGAACACACCATCCCCACCGTGAAACATGGTGGTGGCAGCATCATGTGGTGGGGATGCTTTTCTTCAGCAGGGACAGGGAAGCTGGTCAGAGTTGATGGGAAGATGGATGGAGCCAAATACAGGACAATCTTAGAAGAAAACCTGTTTGAGTCTGTAAAAGACTTGAGACTGGGGCGGAGGTTCACCTTCCAGCAGGACAACGACCCCAAACATACAGCCAGAGCTACAATGGAATGGTTTAGATCAAAGCATATTCATGTGTTAGAATGGACCAGTCACAGTCCAGACCTAAATCCCATTGAGAATCTGTGGCAAGACCTGAAAATTGCTGTTCACAGACGCTCTCCATCCAATCTGACAGAGCTTGAGATATTTTACAAAGAAGAAGAATGGGCAAAAATGTCCTCTCTAGATGTGCAAAGCTGGTAGAGACATCCCCAAAAAGACTTGCAGCTGTAATTGCAGAGAAAGGGGGTTCTACAAAGTATTGACTCCGGGGGGCGCCATACAAATGCCCCCCCCCCCCCCCACACACACACACACACACTTTTCACATATTTACTTGTAAAAAAATTTATGAAAACCATTTATCGTTTTCTTTCCACTTCGCAGTTATGTGCCACTTTGTGTTGGTCTATCACATAAAATCCCAGTAAAATACATTGTACGTGTTTTTGGTTGTAACATGACATGTGATAAAATTTCTAGGGGTATGAATACTTTTTCAAGGCACTGTAAACTGGCCTCCTCTGGTACTTGTTCCATTTACATAGACGGGAAGTGAAGGAAAATCTCCCTCTCTGGGGACAAAGGCTCCAGCCCTTCCATGCTTTGTCCAAAACGAAATAAAAGGCTTTGACTGCAGTTTTGCTTAAACTTGTGCCAGGTGACATTTCTACAGAACTGACAGTCCGATTTCGTACAAAACCAAAGCTGTTCACACAAAGTAAAAAATACAGTGGAACCTCGGATTGCGAGTAATTCGGTTAACGAGCGTTTCGCAATACGACAATTATGTCTTAAAAATCCTGACACGGTTTGCGAGTGTCGTCTCGCAAAAAGAGCGGTATTCAAGCATCTGCGGTGTGCAGTACCGCATTTGGCCAGAGTTGTGGGGGCGCTGGTAAAACTCGGAGCCGTTCGGAAATACTCAGTTTCAGAGTGTTTGAGGATTTCCGAGTCTCTCCGGCGCCCCCCACCTCTTGCATGCGGTATTACATGCAATAGAAGTCAACGTGGAACGAATTATCTTCGTTTCCATTGACTTCTATGGGGAAACTCACTTTGATATGCGAGTGCTTTGGATTACAAGCATTCTCCTGGAACGGATTTTTCTCGTAATCCAAGGTTCCACTGTATAACTTCTCGAACTTTAAACCCTGGCTATGCAGCCATCCAACTACTGAGCATTGGCTGCTATGTCTCCATAACCAGTCAAGCAGAACACCCAGATGCCACAGGGCACCATTTACTTTGTTGTGGTCCGATGTAGTTAATGCCTAACTGGGTGTATGACTGGTTGACTTCAGACATCCGAGGTGTTGATCTTGCAGGAGCCCATATCCTGCGTTGGATCAGATATTCTCGGTGGTTGCAGTCGGTCAGCGGTAATCTTCGGTTCAGGACCTCCAATGTTGCGGCACATCTGCTGCTGGACATTGGATAAGGTGAGCCTATAGTGGAATTGGTTTGATTCATTGTGAGGAGGTAATTAACCGCTTCAGCCCCAGGAAGATTTGGCCGCTCAATGACCGGGCCATTTTTTGCGATTCGGCACTACGTGTCGCTTTAACTGACAATTGCGCGGTCGTGCGACGCTGCACCCAAACAAAATTGTCGTCCTTTTTTTCCCACAAGTAGAGCTTTCTTTTGGTGGTATTTGATCATCTCTGCGGTTTTTATTTTTTGCGCTATAAACAAAAAGAGCGACAATTTTTTTAGAAAAAACACAATATTTTGTACTTTTTGCTATTATAAATATCCCCCTTTTTTTTCTTTTTTTTTTTTTTTTTTTTTCTCAGTTTAGGCCGATCTGTATTCTTCTACATATTTTTGGTAATAAAAATCGCAATAAGCGTATATTGATTGGTTTACACAAAAGTTATAGCGTCTACAAAATAGGGGATATATTTATAGCATTTTTAATTTTTTTTACTAGTAATAGCGGTGATCTTCGATTTTTTTTTTTTTTTTTTTTATCGTGACTGTGACATTATGGTGGACACATCGGACACTTTTGACACATTTTTGGGACCAGTGACATTTATACAGCGATCAGTGCTATAAAAATGCATTGATTACTGTAAAAATGTCACTGGCAGGGAAGGGGTTAACACTAGGGGACAATCAAGGGGTTAACTGTGTTCCCTGTGCGTGTTTCTAACTGTAGGGGGAGGGGACAGATGGTAATTCCTAGCTCTTAGGAACTCACGATCTGTCTCTCCTCGCAGAACAGAACGGGGATTTGTGTGTTTACAAGCACGCGTCACACTCACGGAGAGGAAAAACGGGGAAATGCTGATGTAAACAAGCATTTTCCCGTTCTGCCTAGTAACAGGACACTGATCACATCTCCCTATAATCGGGAGCGGTGATCAGTGTCTTGTCACACATAGCCCCTCCCCCCCCCACAGTTAGAATCACTCCCTAGGACACACTTAACCCCTACAGTGCCACCTAGTGGTTCACTGCCAGTCACATTTAAACCGTAATCAATGCATTTTTAATTGCACTGATCGCTGTATAAATGTGAATGGTCCCAAAATAGCGCCGAAAGTGTCCGATCTGTCTGCCATAATGTCGCAGTCACCATAAAAATCGCAGATCACCGCCATTAGTAGTAAAAAAAATAAAAAATAAAAATGCCATAAAACTATCCCCTATTTTGTAGACGGTATAACTTTTGCGCAAACCAATCAATATACGCTTATTGCGATTTTTTTTTTTTTTTTTTTTTTTTTTTTTTTTCCCCAAAAAATATGTAGAAGAATACATATTGGCCTAAACTGAGGGAAAAAAAATTGTTTATATATTTTTGGGGGATATTTATTATATCAAAAAGGAAAAAATAATGCGTTTTTTCTTCAAAATTGTTGCTATTTCTTTGTTTAAAGCGCAAAAAATAAAAACGGCAGAGGTGATCAAACACCACCAAAAGAAAGCTCTATTTGTGGGGTAAAAGGGATGTCCATTTTGTTTGGGGGCCACATCACACGACCGCGCAATTGTCAGTTAAAGCGATGCAGTGCCGAATCGCAAAAAAGGGCTCTGCTCTTTTGCCAGCCAAATGATCCAGGGCTTAAGTGGTTAAAGTGTATTTTTTTTCTAAAAAATTGCAATTGAAAAACTGCTGCGCAAATACAGTGTGACATAAAAAATGACAAATCGCCATTTTATTCTCTAGGGTCTCTGTTAAAAAAAAAAAATATATATATATATATATATATATATAGTTGTGCTCATAAGTTTACATACCCTGGCAGAATTTATGATTTCTTCAGAGAATATGAATGATAACACAAAAACGTTTCTTTCACTCATGGTTAGTGTTTGGCTGAAGCCATTTATTATCAATCAACTGTGTTTACTCTTTTTTAAATCATACTGAACTGTATAAAACAGGAAAGGGATATAAAAAGATATCCAAGGAATTGAGAATGCCAATCAACAGTGTTCAAACTCCAATCAAGTGGAAAATGAGGGGTTCTGTTGAAACCAAACCACGGTCAGGTAGACCAACTAAAATTTCAGCCACAACTGCCAGGAAAATTGGCAAATCCCACAAATAACTTCAGGTAAAATACGGGACTCTCTGAAAACATGTGGTGTGGCTGTTTCAATATGCACAATAAGGAGGCACTTGAAGAAAGATGGGCTGCATGGTCGAGTCTCCAGAAGAAAGACATTACTACACAAATGCCACAAAGTATCCCACTTATAATACGCCAAACAGCACAGAGATAAGCCTCAAACCTTCTGGCACAAAGTCATTTGGAGTGATGAGACCAAAATTTAGCTTTTTGGCCACAACCATAAACACTTTTTTTGGAGAGGAGTCAACAAGGCCTATGATGAAAGGACCACCATCCCTACTGTGAAACACGGAGGTGGATCGCTGATGTTTTGGGGATGTGTGAGCTACAAAGGCACAGGAAATTTGATCAAAATTGATGGGAAGATGAATGCAGTATGTTATCACAAAATACTGGAGGGACATTTTCATTCATCAGCCAGGAAGCTGCGCATGGGATGTACTTGGACATTCCAACATGACAATGATCCAAAACACAAGGCCAAGTCCACCTGTCATTGGCTACAGCAGAATAAAGTGAAGGTTCTGGAGTGGCCATCTCAGTCTCCTGACCTCAATATCATTGAGCCACTCTGGGGAGATCTCAAACGTGCCATTCATGCAAATCAGCCCAAGAATTTACAGGAACTGGAGGATTTTTGCCAAGAGGAATGGGCAGCTTTACCACCTGAGAAGATAAAGAGCCTCATTGACAAATACTACAAAAGACTTCAAGCTGTCATTGATGTTAAAGGGGGCAATACACGGTATTAAGAACTGGGGTATGTAAACTTTTGATCAGGGTCATTTGGGTAGTTTCTGTTGTCATTATGAATTAAAAAGAGGAAAAACAGTTGATTGATAATAAATGGCTTCAGCCGAACACTAACCATGAGTGAAAGAAACGTTTTTGTGTTATCATTCATATCAGTGTTGCCAACCGCCCCTTAATTTACGGGCAGCCCGTAAAAATCGCCCCATTTTCGGAGCGCCCGTGAATGTCCGTTACAGGCAGCCGGTGCCCGTAAAAAAGATGGCTGCGGGCCGGCCATGCAACTGCGCATGCGCCGTTCCGAAGCCTGCAGGACTCGGGAAAGATCATACAAGCTCGGCAGGCCGGCGCATGCGCAGTAATGTAATGACACCGCCTGGCGCCATTTTTAAACAGAAGCTGCCACTCGTTCTTCTCGGCGGTTCAGCGGGGGGGAGCAGGATGAGCCATGTTACCGGGCCCGGCCACGGCCACAGCCACAGGAGGACATTACGGGGGGGGGGGGAGAAGCCGGTCCGGTAGAGGACTGGAGGAGGACACTGTGACTGTCACTGGAGAGATGAAAGGGTCACAGTGAGTGACAGAAGGCGCCAGGCGGACACTGTCACTGACTAATGTGGAGAGTGAGACAGGTATTCTATATTCTAGTATCTGAAAGGGGACAGTGGAGGAAACTACCATGCCCGGCCCTGCAGCCTCTGACCATCTCCTTCCCACAGCCTCTGACCATCCCCTGCCCAGTGCCCACAGCCTCTGACCATCTCCTGCCCCCAGCCTCTGACCATCTCCTGCCCCCAGCCTCTGACCATCTCCTGCCTCCAGCCTCTGACCATCTCCTGCCTCCAGCCTCTGACCATCTCCTGCCCCCAGCCTCTGACCATCTCCTGCCTCCAGCCTCTGACCATGTCCTGCCCCCAGCCTCTGACCATGTCCTGCCCCCAGCCTCTGACCATGTCCTGCCCCCAGCCTCTGACCATGTCCTGCCCCCAGCCTCTGACCATGTCCTGCCCCCAGCCTCTGACCATGTCCTGCCCCCAGCCTCTGACCATGTCCTGCCCCCAGCCTCTGACCATGTCCTGCCCCCAGCCTCTGACCGCCTTCCCGAGCCACTAGGGGGCGCGCGCCGCTACGTCACTGGGGACCCGATGCGCGTGCCTGGCACCCGCGATGTCCACCGGGCACCCGCGATTGCCCAGCAACTGAGCAGGACCGTGGATCTGTGTATATAAACACACAGATCCACGTCCTGTCAGAGAGGAGGAGAGACTGATGGTGTTTCCCTTGTACATAGGGACATCGATCGGTCACCTCCCCCAGTCAATCCCCTCCCCCCCACAGTTAGAATCACCTCCCTAGGACACACATTAACCCCTCGATCGCCCCCTAGTGTTAACCCCTTCCCTGCCAGTCACATTTACACAGTAATCAGTGAATTTTTATAGCACGGAACGCTGTATAAATGTGAATGGTTTTAAAAAATGTGTCAAAAGTTTCCGATATGTCCGCTGCAATATTGCAGTCACAATAAACATCACGGATCGCCGCCATTACTACTAAAAGAATAAAAAAATAATCAAATTGCTATGAATCTATCCTCTATTTAAAGACACTATTACGCTTATTGCGTTTTTTTTTTTTTTTTTTTTATTTTTTTTTACCAAAAATATGTAGAAGAATACGTATCGGCCTAAACTGAGGAAAAAAATAGTTAAAAAAAACTGTATATTTATTATAGCAAAAAGTAAAAAATGAGTTTTTTCAAACTTGTCCCTTTATAGCGCAATAAATAAAAACCGCAGAGGTGATCAAATACCACCAAAAGAAAGCTCTATTAGTGGGGAAAAAATGATAAAAACTTCATTAGGGTGCAGTGTTGTATGACCGCGCAATTGTTATTCAAAGTGCGACAGCGCTGAAAGCTGAAAAATGGCCTGGGCAGGAAGGGGGGGAAAGTATTGAGGTGGTTAAATCTCTTCACATGATAACAGAAGGTTCAGCCTGATGTCCAACCAGGATGACAGTGGAAGGAGATACAGTCTATGATTCGATGCTGACAGGTGGCAGTCGGCCAATTGGAGGCACATTCCACAAGTAGTTGGCTGATAACAGAAGATAACAGCGATTGGGCAGCCTGTGACAGCGGGAAGGAGATCCAGGTGTCAGTCTGCCAATATTATCATGTTTGACTTTACTTTCCTGCACTTTCCTCCCTTGTCTGTTGACACCTTGCTGATTCGGGGGGGGGGGGGGGCACTTGACCCCCCCTGCCCCCTCCTGCGGATGCCCATGTATGTATGTGTCTAGCAACAAATACTGATTTTTACTTGTAAACAAAAAGTGCCAGAATAGGACCGGTCCTTAAAGGGGTTATAAAGGTTCGTGTTTTTTCACCTTAATGTATCCTATGCATTAAGGTGAAAAAAATTCTGACAGTGACCCCGGGTCGGACTTTAAGGGCACAGCAAACCAAAGGGATATAAAAAAATAAGCTTTAATTGAAATACAAATGTAGATATACACAATGCAAAAAGGACATGAAAGAAACACATAAAAATCGTATATATAAAATATACATGAGGTGAGCCCTAATGCGTCTACGCGTTTCATTGTCAACTTCTTCAGGACACACTCGGGGTTCAATAGTTGCAAGAAAGAGAAACGGTCTCACTATCTACTATCTCTTTATATATTATTGTAACTATGTGTTTTTATTTGTAGATAGTGAGACCTTTTTCTCTTTCTTGCAACTATTGAACCCAGAGTGTGTCCTGAAGAAGTTTTGACAACAAAACGCGTAGACGCATTAGGGCTCACATCATGTATATTTTATATATATATGATTTTTATGTGTTTCTTTCATGTCCTTATTGCATTGTGTATATGTATATCTACATTTGTATTTCAATTAAAGCTTATTTATTGATCTCCCTTTGGTTTGCTATGCCTTTAAAGTCCGACCCGGGGTCACCTTTTTGGTAACCCCTTTTTTCTCCCTCCTTTTTGCATCTGTTATAAAATGTTGTAAATAAGTAAGTTTTCTCCTTCACTGATGAGGTGGCACTGATATGCAGCACTGATGGGCATTGATTGGCTGCACTGATGGGTACTTATGGGTGGCACTGGCAGGC
This sequence comes from Aquarana catesbeiana, assembly GCF_042186555.1. NCBI lineage: Eukaryota > Metazoa > Chordata > Amphibia > Anura > Ranidae > Aquarana > Aquarana catesbeiana. The sequence goes on along the minus strand of NC_133326.1, from coordinate 11,123,598 downwards.
ATCACTGATGGGCACTGATTGGCATCATGTCTGGGCACTGACTGGCATTCCCGGTTGTACAGGATGGCATACCTGCTGGACATGCATGATCGGCATCCCTAGTGGTCCTGGGCGGGCATCCGTGGGGGGGGGGGGGGGCTGTGCCGATAATCAATCAGCGCCGACCCCCCCCCCCCCCCGTTAGGAGAGCAGCTGATCGGCTCTACTCTACTTGCTAAACAGCTTTTTCTGTTTATGCTGTGATCAGCCGTGATTGGACATGGCTGATCACGTAGTAAAGAGCCTCCATCAGAGGCTCTTTACCGAGATCGGTGTTGCGATGTGTCAGACTGACACACGGGTGCACCGGCTGTTATCTTGAAAGACGTCATATGTTAGGATAACTGAACCTCCCAAGCTTTGAACATCTCACGGAGTTCTGTTCAATCCATCATCGGAAAATGGAAAGAGTATGGCACAACTGCAAACCTACCAAGACATGGCCGTCCACCTAAACTGACCGGCCGGGCAAGGAGAACATTCATCAGAGAAGCAGCCAAGAGGTCCATGGTAACTCTGGAGGAGCTGCAGAGATCCACAGCTCAGGTGGGAGAATCTGTCCACAGGACAACTATTAGTCGTGTTCTCCACAAATCTGCCCTTTATGGAAGAGTGACAAGAAGAAAGACATTGGTGAAAGAAAGTCATAAGAAGTCCTGTTTGTAGTTTGTGAGAAGCCATGTGGAGGACACAGCAAACATGTGGAAGAAGGTACTCTGGTCAGATGAGACCAAAATTAAACTTTTTGGCCTAAAAGCAAAACCCTATGTGTGGGGGAAAACTAACACTGCACATCACCCTGAACACACCATCCCCACCGTGAAACATGGTGGTGGCAGCATCATGTGGTGGGGATGCTTTTCTTCAGCAGGGACAGGGAAGCTGGTCAGAGTTGATGGGAAGATGGATGGAGCCAAATACAGGGAGTGTCTTAGAAGAAAACCTGTTGGAGTCTGCAAAAGACTTGAGACTGGGGCGGAGGTTCACCTTCCAGCAGGACAACGACCCGAAACATACAGCCAGAGCTACAATGGAATGGTTTAGATCAAAGCATATTCATGTGTTAGAATGGCCCAGTCACAGTCCAGACCTAAATCACATTGAGAATCTGTGGCAAGACTTGAAAATTGCTGTTCACAGACGTTCTCCATCCAATCTGACAGAGCTTGAGATATTTTGCAAAGAAGAATGGGGAACAATATCCCTCTCTAGATGTGCAAAGCTGGTAGAGACATCCCCAAAAAGACTTGCAGCTGTAATTGCAGAGAAAGGGGGTTCTACAAAGTATTGACTCCGGGGGGCGCCATACAAATGCCCCCCCCCCGACTTTTCACATATTTATTTGTAAAAAATGTTGAAAACCATTTATCATTTTCCTTCCACTTCACAATTATATGCCAGTTTGTGTTGGTCTATCACATAAAATCCCAATAAAATACATTTACGTTTTTGGTTGTAACATGACAAAATGTGGAAAAATTTCAAGGGGTGTGAATACTTTTTCAAGGCACTGTAAACTGGCCTCCTCTGGTACTTGTTCCATTTACATAGACGGGAAGTGAAGGAAAATCTCCCTCTCTGGGGACAAAGGCTCCAGCCCTTCCATGCTTTGTCCAAAACGAAATAAAAGGCTTTGACTGCAGTTTTGCTTAAACTTGTGCCAGGTGACATTTCTACAGAACTGACAGTCCGATTTCGTACAAAACCAAATCTCTTCACACAAAGTAAAAAATACAGTGGAACTTACGGATTGCGAGTAATTCGGTTAACGAGAGTTTTGCAATACGACAATTATGTCTTAAAAATCCTGACACGGTTTGCGAGTGTCGTCTCGCAAAAAGAGCGGGATTCAAGCATCTGCGGTGTGCAGTACCACATTTGCCCAGAGTTGTGGGGGCGCTGGTAAAACTCTGAGCCGTTCGGAAATACTCCGTTTTAGAGTGTTTGAGGATTTCCGAGGATTTCCGAGTCTCTCCGGCGCCCCCACCTCTTGCATGCGGTATTACATGCAATAGAAGTCAACGTGGAACGAATTATCTTAGTTTCCATTGACTTCTATGGGGAAAATCACTTTGATATGCGAGTGCTTTGGATTACAAGCATTCTCCTGGAACAGATTTTTCTCGTAATCCAAGGTTCCACTGTATAACTTCTCAAACTTTAAACCCTGGCTATGCAGCCATCCAACTACTGAGCATTGGCTGCTACGTCTCCATAACCAGTCAAGCAGAACATCCAGATGCCACAGGGCACCATTTACTTTGTTGTGGTCCGATGTAGTTAATGCCTAACTGGGTGTATGACTGGTTGACTTCAGACATCCGAGGTGTTGATCTTGCAGGAGCCCATATCCAGCGTTGGATCAGATATTCTCGGTGGTTGCAGTCGGTCAGCGGTAATCTTCGGTTCAGGACCTCCAATGTTGCGGCACATCTGCTGCTGGACATTGGATAAGGTGAGCCTATAGTGGAATTGGTTTGATCCATTGTGAGGAGGTAATTAACCGCTTCAGCCCCAGGAAGATTTGGCTGCTCAATGACCGGGCCATTTTTTGCGATAAGGCACTACGTGTCGCTTTAACTGACAATTGCACGGTCGTGCGACGCTGCACCCAAACAAAATTGTCGTCCTTTTTTTCCCACAAATAGAGCTTTCTTTTGGTGGTATTTGATCATCTCTGCGGTTTTTATTTTTTGCGCTATAAACAAAAAGAGCGACAATTTTGAAAAAAACACTATTTTGTACTTTTTGCTATTATAAATAAATATATATTATAAAAAAAAAAAAAAAAATTTTTTTTTTCTCAGTTTAGGCCGATATTTATTCTTCTACATATTTTTGTTTAAAAAAAATCGCCGTAAGCTTATATTGATTGGTTTGCCCAAAAGTTATAGCGTCTACAAAATAGGGGATAGATTTATAGCATTTTTATTATTATTATAGTATTTTTTTTTTTTTTTTTTTTTTCTAGTAATGGCAGCGATCTGCGATTTATTTTTATTTAAAATATATATATATATATATATATATATATATATATATATTTATTATTATTATTATTATTATTATTATTATTATTATTATTATTATTATATATTTTTTTTTTTTTTTATCGGGACTGCGACATTATGGCGGACACATCGGACACATTTTTGGGACCATTGGCATTTATAAAGCGATCAGTGCTATAAAAATGCACTGATTACTGTAAAAATGTCACTGGCAGGGAAGGGGTTAACGCTAGGGGGCGATCAAGGGGGTTAACTGTGTTCCCTCTCCGTGTTCTAACTGAAGGGGGGAGGGGACTGTCTAGGGGAGATGACAGATCGTTGTTCATACTTTGTATGAATAGACGATCTGTCTCTACTCCCCTGAGAGAACGGGAATTTGTGTGTTTACACAAAGAGATCCCAGTTCTTGCTCTGTTGTGAGCGATCGCGGGAGCCCCGCGGTCATCGCTCCCACCAGGCACTCGCATTGGCTCCAACGGCGGCTGGTCAGGAAGTGGTTAAGTATTTAAAAAGAATTCCAGATATAAAATAGTCATATGTACATAGTTAGTGGGTATGGAAAAGAATCCCCCCCCCCCCCCCACTCCCTTCCCCCCTTTTAAAATAATCACATTTTGTTGCTTTACAATCTCAAATGAAGACAGACACCGTTTTTGTTTTTATCCAGCTGTATTTAGTGCACCTTATAACATCCAAGTGAAAGATAGAACAACAACAACAAAAAAAGAAATTCAACAACAGAATCACTAAGTTGGAAAAAGGAATCCCCCCCCTTGTGTCAGTATTTTGTTGGACCCCCTCTTGCTGTAATTACAGCCTTTAGTCTGTTTGGGATTTGTCTCTACTAACTTTGCACATCTCGGCTTTGCAATATTTGGCCGCTCTTAAATCTACTTTCACACTGGGCCGCTTTACAGGCGCTACATCGCTAAAAAATAACGCCTGTGTAGCTCCTGTAAAGAGCCTCTCCGAGGGCTTTCACACTGGAGCGGTGCTCTTGCAGGACGGTCAAAAAAGTCCTGCAAGCTGCATCTTTGCAGCGCTGTAGGAGCTCCTAAAGCACCCCTTCCCATTGTAAAACAATGGGGCAGTGCCGCTGCGGCGGTTTCAACCCTTTTTTCGCCCGCTAGCGGGGGTTAAAACCGCCCCGCTAGCGGCTGAATAGCGCTGCTAAAACGACGGTAAGGCGGCGATAAAAATAGCGCCGCTTTACCGCCAGCGCAAGCACCACCCCAGTGTGAAAGTTCCGTTACATTTGATGGTGGCCGTTTTGTGAACTGCAGTCTTCAAGTCATTCCACAGATTTTCAATGGGATTTAAAGTGCAAGTCCGCCCTAACACTTCAGTTCTCACCCTGCAATCATTAATGTGAGCTCAGTTCAGCCTTATGTCTCAAAATGAACAAAAAAACCCAGTTTGTCTACCTTTTATTTTGCAGTATCTCTATCTCTCTATCTCTATCTATCTCTCTGAGAAGGACAACGTTTTCAGGAAGTGAGAGGCCCCCCGCGCAGAATTCAGAAATAAGGAAGTAAGGTTGTCCCTGAAGAACAGGAAGAAGCTGAGTGTCTGGCTTTGATTAGACTTTATAAGCTTGGCAATCGGCTATACAGAAAATGAATAAAGATATTTTGCATATAATTAATAGAAAATGTTTCATTTTTGACTGGACTTCCACTTTAAGTCTGGGCTCTGACTAGGCCATGCAAGGACATTCCACACCTTCTCCTCCAACCACTGTGTGCTCATTATTATTGTGTGCTTTGGCTCATTGTCATGTTGGAAAGTAAACCTTCTTCCAGCAGATTTTCCTCAAGAGTTTAAAGGTATTTTGCCCCATCTATTTTCCTTCTATTCTGACAAGTGCTCCAGTCCTTGCTGCAGAGGTGCACCCCCATAACAGAATATCACTGCAATAGACTCACCCAGGACAGGGGCTTTTGGAGAGGACTGCAGACTAGCCTCTTGCCTACTGACTTTGGGCCCTGGCTTTTAAGGGAACACTACTCTTTGTGAGGTGTATGCCTGGGGGGACCCTTGGAGTAATGTTACTTTGGATTCAAGTCCATGTCTCCCCAAGACATGCAGACTCTGGGACTCTAGGCACGGGGTCCTTGTATAGGGCTTAGAGCAGGGGCGGATCCAGAGTCTAGTCTCTGGAGGGGCACTGCCAGAAAATGTATTTTTTTTGGGGTACATCTATCGGGGAAATGGCTGGTGTTGGCGCTTCAATCATCACGGCACCATGGTTGTTATGGTGTCAGGATGATTGAAGCGCATTATTACTATTATTACATTGTTATAAAAAATTAAATAGTTTAACTCCCCATAATGCAGAATCAGTGGGAATCCCCGAGTGTGTCACTTGCCACGTCACCTGTGACCAGATGCAGATTGTCACTTGCCACGTCGCCTGCCACATGTTGCGGATTGTCACTTGCCACGTCGCCTGTCACCAGATGCAGATTGTCATTTGCCACGTCGCCTGCTGCATGTTGCAGATTGTCACTAGCCACGTCGCCTGCCACATGTTGCGGATTGTCACTTGCCACGTCACCTGTCACCAGATGCAGATTGTCATGTCGCCTGCCGCATGTTGCGGATTGTCATTTGCCACGTCGCCTGTCACCAGATGAAGATTGTCACCTGCCACGTCGCCTGCCACATGTTGCGGATTGTCACTTGCCGCGTCGCCTGTCACCAGATGCAGATTGTCACTTGCCACGTCGCCTGCCACATGTTGCGGATTGTCACTTGCCACGTCACCTGTCACCAGATGCAGATTGTCATGTCGCCTGCCGCATGTTGCGGATTGTCATTTGCCATGTCGCCTGTCACCAGATGAAGATTGTCACCTGCCACGTCGCCTGTCACATGTTGCGGATTGTCACTTGCCACGTCGCCTGTCACCAGATGAAGATTGTCACTTGCCACCTGCTAAGGTGGTCCCTGGTGTCCCAGAGACAGGCAGCAGAGAGATGATGTAATCTCTCTGCTGCCGCAGCTGCCTGCATGGTGAGGGGGGAACTGCAGGGATGCAGGGCGGGCGCCGGGCGGTGAGAGATGATGTCATCTCTCTGCTCCCCCGCCCGCCGGCTCACTGATTGGCCAGCAGCCGACAAACACATCGAGCAGCACATCTCACCAACTGAGCCGCCGGGCCAGCCCGCTGTCTCTCTCCTGCAGAGCCGCCCGCCGGCTCTCTCACCTATGGAGCCGCCCGCCGGCTCTCTCACTTACGGAGCCGCCCGCCGGCTCTCTCACACTCGCCTACATTTCTCGGAGGGGCAATTGCCCCATTGCCCCCCCCTGGATCTGCCCCTGGCTTAGAGGCCTCATTACCAATAGTGACTGCTTCACACTGTGAGACTCAAAGCAGATGGTGATGTCGTCTTCTATAATGTGTTTTTTGTAAATAGGTCTAGTGTGCCTCCTAAGGGTCTTTCACCCATTGTTGTTGTGCTAATTAACGCACCCATTGTCTGCTAGCAAACTACTGTGAGGATGTGTTTATATAATAATTTATGTTTAACAATTATTATGTTTAATAATGTGTCTGTGAACAGCAATTTTCAAGTCTTGCCACAGATTCTCAATGGGATTTAGGTCTGGACTGTGACTTGGCCATTCTAACACATGAATATGCTTTGATCTAAACCATTCCATTGTAGCTCTGGCTGGATGTTTTGGGTCGTTGTCCTGCTGGAAGTTGAACCTCCGCCCCAGTCTCATGTCTTTTGCAGACTCTAACAGGTTTTCTTCTAAGATTGTCCTGTATTTGGCTCCATCCATCTTCCCATCAACTCTGACCAGCTTCCCTGTCCCTGCTGAAGAAAAAAAACATCCCTACAACATGATGCCGTGACCACCATGTTTCACGGTGGGGATGGTGTGTTCAGGGTCATGTGCAGTGTTCGTTTTCCCCACACATAGCGTTTTGCTTTTAGGCCAAAAAGTTCAATTTTGGTCTCATCTGACCAGAGCACCTCCTCCTTTGTTTGATTAAAAAAAAAAAAAAAAAAGTTTTATTGAGTAACTGGTGCATACATAATATAATTACGTTAGCATTTTGACATTGTAACAATACTACAATTATTGTAACTTGAATAAAAATGATATTGAGTGCAAACATACTTGACATGTAATGATATTCAGGGTGTATATATTTGGTTTATATAAACTGCACATCCATACCTATATCCATTAAATCACTCTGTACCTATATGATTACATTAGACACAGGTAGAAGATTCTTGAAGCCATCGATCCCAGATCTTATTGTACTTGACTGGGCATCCTCTATTAAATAATACATTACCGTATAAGAAATGTATATATATTATCTCAACCTTCCATTCCACTACTTTAGGAGACTCTTGCCTCATCCATTTTTTGGCTATAACCTTTCTTGCTGCAAAGAGTGTTTCGTGTAGGAATGTTTTGGTATATTTGTCAGTTGTGTCTGGAACTATACCCAGAAGGCATTGTTTGGGGTCCAGCGCTAGAGGTGAGCCCATTGTGTCGTGCAGAAATGTCACAACTTGTTCCCACAAGCCTTTTATCTTAGGGCATGAACAGAGTAAATGGAAAAAAGTGCCTGTCTCTCTCCCGCACATCTGACATGTGGTGGTTTGTGTACGCTTATATCTTGCCACTCTGAGGGGTGTAAGATATGCCCTGTGGAGAATGTAGAGCTGCGTCAGTCGATCTGATAGTTTAGGAGACACAGTTTTGCAGGACTCCAATGCCTCCCCCCACTCCTCGTCCTCCCCCGGTCCCACCTCTCTCTCCCATCTCGGTTTGAGATCCATATGCTATTTTGGTAGCTACAGGGGTTAAAAGCAAATTATAAAAAGCTGAGATCAATTTATAAGAGTCTGTACTCTTAATTATAGCTATAAGAGCATTGGGTGCAGGGCTTGGGCAGGAGTCAGGGAATTGTGATTTTATCCCATGACGGATTTGTAAGAATCTGAAGAACATCTGGTTCTGAATTGTAAATTCTTCTTTAAGTAAATCTAAGGTTTTAAGCTGTTTATCTTTTAATATATGGTGTAGGTAAAATACTCCCTGTATGGACCATATGAATGTATCATGTATTTTATTAAACTCAGGAAGATTCTTGTTATGCCATAGCGGCGTGTAATCGTTAAACTGTGGGATTTCAAGTCTAGAGGCAGCTAAATTCCATATTTTCCTGTAGTGGTATAGCATGGTGTGTCTTTTTTCTCCTAGTTCCATCCCTCCCGAGCCCGCTGCTATTGCGTATACCGGGTCTTTGGTGTACTGTGCCCACTTCGGTCATAGGAGCATGAGAAATCTCTCGCTGTCCGTTTTATCTAGGTGGAAAAGCTGGGATAGCTGTGCTGCAATGTAGTACAGATTAAAATCGGGGAGAGCAGTGCCACCCAGATCAGTCGGGTTCTTGAGGGTTTGCCATGCTAATTTGTGTCTATTATTACCCCACACAAATGACTTTAGGAGGGACTCTAAAGATTTGAAATGTTTCAAGGGTAAGTAAACTGGGGTATGCCATAAAACATAAAGTATTTTAGGTAGTAAGATCATTTTGATTAAATTTATACGACACCAGACTCCCAATGGTAGTTTGAACCAAACCCGTATTTTATTTTTAACCGTGGAAATGAGGGGATCTATATTTAGGGATACATAGTCCGCAGGGGATCTGGTTATATGAATCCCTAAATATTTAATAACATCAACTCTCTGAAGCGGAAGCCTGACTTGGGATTCTGGGGGTGGGAATCTGTCAATTGGTAGAATTTGGGACTTGTCCCAATTAATTTTCAGTCCTGAAAATATTCCAAATTGTTCTATCGTGTGGAGTGCAGTACATAATGATGGGCCCGAATCTGCCAAGTATAATAGTGTGTCATCTGCATACATGCTAATTTTTTCAATCAAAGAGCCCATTCTGAGTCCCTTAATCTCTGGGTTCGCTCGAATGGATATCGCCAGGGGTTCTGCCGCTAGGGCATATAGCAATGGGGATAAGGGGCAGCCCTGTCTCGTGCCTCTGCTGAGGTCAAACAGCTGAGACAACCACCCATTAGCCACCACTCTGGCCCTAGGTGCCTGGTATAATAATTGGACCCATTTAATGAATTTCGGGCCAAATCCATAGCCCTCCAAGCATCTCCAGAGATACCTCCACTCCACCGAATCGAAGGCTTTTGCTGTGTCTAAGGTCACAACAACCCGTGAACCAACCTCCTCATGTGTGGCCTGTAGGTTAATATATAGTTTCCGAAGGTTAAACGAGGTGTTGCGTCCAGACATGAAACCAGCCTGATCTGCATGTATTAATGTTAATATTACCTGATTGAGCCTTATGGATAGTACTTTGGCTAATATTTTAATATCAACCTGTAGGAGTGATATTGGACGATAGGATTCTGGGAATCCCAGGTCTTTTCCGGGTTTAGGGATGAGGACTATTATGGCCTCTGTCATAGATAGGGGTAAAGTCCCAGTTTCAAAGAGATGATTGTATAACTTTAATAGTTTAGGGGTTAGTATTTCACTGAATTGGGAATAAAACTCAATTGGGAGTCCGTCCGATCCAGGAGATTTAGACCTAGCAAAGCTAGCTATAGCAGTTGTTGTTCGTCTGTAGTAAGTGGTGCTTCTAGTAATTCTATCTGTTCTTCTGTCAGCTGTGGGAAAATCACCTTTTCAAGAAAAAGAGACATGGATTGGGTCTCGGTGGGGGCTGTCGTTGTGTATAAGTCAGCAAAAAAATCCCTGAACATTGAGGTTACTCTAGGTGGGTCTGTGACTTGTTGTCCTCCAGGGCCATGTAATGTGATAACCACCGGGGGTCTATCCTCGCTATGTACCAAGTATGCCAACAACTTGCCTGCCTTTTCCCCATGTTCAAACATTTTCTGTTTGGAGAAAAACATTTTTTGTCTGGCTTTCTGGTACTGTAGCTGGTTAACTACTCTAGTCTGTAGTTTAAGTTGATCTGCATTTGCGGGTGTCGGAGTGTTGGCATACATTCTTTCAGCAGAGGGCAAATCCTCCAGCGCCTTACCGAGGGCACCGCAAGAGTCCATCTTAATTTTATTAATAGTAGTTATTAATGTATGCCTAGCGAATAACTTGAAGAAATCTCATACTACGGATGGTGATGCTGACTCATCATTTTCCACAAAGTACATTCTCCATTTATCCATAAGCTCGCCATCTTCGGGTAGAAGAGAGCCAAAATGGGTTCAGACGCCATGACCGTGGCGGTTTTGCTACTGGAATACTTAATGTAATCCAATAAGGACTATGGTCCAAAAGTATTCTAGGGCAAAACATTACCTCCGATAGCCTTGGTGTCAATCTGCGGGAGATAAGTATAAAATCTATACAGGACATGGAACCACGAGAGGACGAGAAGCATGAATATGACCTAGCCTGTGGGAACTTGTGTCGCCATGTGTCTATTAAGTGGAAGGTGGAGATAAGTTTAGAGAACCTAGTCTCAGTGGGAGTATTATGGGCCGACGAAGCCAGTTGTAGCCTGTCTAGAGTCGGATTTAGAGTGACATTGAAGTCACCTAGCCAAACCGCTGCTATATTCGAATGACGAGTCATGAATGATATACCTTCCTTGACTATGGAAACATTATTGGTATATAAAAAGCCATTATGAGTAAAGGTTCTCCATATACTTTAGCATGGATTAAGTCATAGCGGCCTAGCGGGTCAGTGGATAGCTCACACAATTCAAAATGTACCGATTTGGCTATTAATACGGAAACTCCCCTGGAATGGGATGTGTGGGTAGAATGATACGCCCACCCAACCCATGGCCGGCGAAGCGCCATCTGTACACTCCCCTCAATATGCGTCTCCCCTAATGCTACTATATCAGCATGTTGCCTCTTAAGGAATGTGAAGACTGCTGCGCGCTTAAATTTCTCGCGCAGGACCCTCACATTCCATGTGAGAAACTTCAGAGATGCCATAGGCAAAACTTTTTAATCATTAATAAAACATTTTATATAAAACAATTTGCTCTCTATGTATAAGGCACACCGGTTTCTAGTATTCGGACATAGCTGCATCAATCGTGTATCACACGACACATATGTACGTTTCCATAGATCTGGCACTTGAAATGTTACCTGTTTCCTATGATAAGTATGCACACTCAAGTTTAACCGAACCATAAACATATGAACCCCCACCCCCCTCCCTGCCCTACACTGACCCAAACTGGTGCGGGCATAATCCCTTAACTGATTGTGAACTGGGAAACATTCCAACTTCCTGGTTACCAATGGAATGTAGAACAGCTGGTTAAGTCCCCGGAGACTAAGTAGAATGAGGGGTATCAGCCATATCACTTGCAAAAAGTACGGTGTGGTCCCCCGATCCCCTTGCCTCCATTTTACTGCAACGACTAAGTTCCGGAGAAAGTTCCAGTGTTCATGGCGCTGCTTCCCAGAACTGTGTGGGGTAAAGTCTCGCTGCACGATGCATGTTGACTGTAGGACTTTTGTCTCTCCGGAGCCCCGGAGGGTAAGTTGACTCTTGTACTGTGGATATCAAGGATTTGTGCTCTGAACTTGCGCTGGTTAGGAACCGTTCTTGGTCACAGCCACGTAATTAGTGGGACTTAATTAATCAGCTCGTTGAGGATTAGCGTGTCGTTCCATCCAGGAGATCACCTCCTCTGGATCCTCAAAGAAGACCGCACAACCTTCATGTTCCACTCTGAGGCGGGCAGGGAAGAGCATAGAATACTTGTATTGCAGGTTCCTTAGCCTGCGCTTGGCCTCCGTAAAGCTCTGACAGCGACGTTGCACCTCTGTCGAGAAATCTGGGAAAATAGCCACTTTAACATTCCCTACTGGGATATTGCCTTTCTCCCTTGCCATTCTTAAAGCAGTATCTTGATCCTTGTAGTTAAGTGGTGTTCCGGCCAAAATTATACTTTTTAAATAAAAATACCCCTATAATACACAAGCTTAATGTATTCTAGTAAAGTTAGTCTGGAAACTAAGGTCTGTTTTGTTAGTTTATAACAGTAGTTTGTTATTTTATAAACTTACAGCAGGCCGTGGCCATCTTAAGTGTGGGCATCTGAAGCCAGACTGTATTTCTTCCTGGATCTCATCCTTGCAGATCTCGCCCATGCTCAGTGCAGCACAAGCAGTGTAATAGGTTTCAGGTCAAGTTTCCATAGCAACGGCAGTGTCAGAGGAAGTTGCCGACCCTTCCCAGAAGGCATTGCAAACAGGAAATGATGCGATGGGCCGCGGCCAGGGAGGAGGAAGTGAAAAATGAATACAGCAAATATACAGTAGGTGCTGAGAAAATTTTTTTTTAAATATCCAATTCGTTTACAGTGCACAGTTTAGTGAGGGATGCTGAAGAGTTGTAAAAGTGGGTGGAACTCCACTTTAAGGAGTTTAGCTATGAACGTGCGAGGAGGAGCTCCCTGCGGGGGGGTCTTGCTGGCATGCGATGTGCCCGCTCCACCGCAAACATAGGGGAGAAGGCTTCTCTCCCATAGGCATTGATCAGGAGTTGTTCCAAAAATGTGGTAGTGTCCTTACCCTCAGACCCCTTTGGCAGGCCTATCAGGCATATATTACATCTTCTCAGCCTATTCTCCATATCATCCTGCTTTATAAGGAGTTGTATTTGCCGTTGTATGCGGTCTGAGGATGTTTGTAAGGGTGGAATAGCATCCTCCACCATGCTCAGGCTGGTCTCAGTTTCTTTCACTCCTTTCTCTGAGCTTTTGAAAGTCCTGTCTGATAAGGGAAATATCCATCTTGACTTCCTCAATTTGTGCTGTGAGAGAAGTTCTGCAAAAGGTGATTGCTTCAAGAAGTTTGTCAGTGTCACACGCTGTTCGTTCTCCCCCTCCAGCTTTCTCAGTAGTTCCATCTTCCTCCATGTCCTCCTTTTCTTGTCGGCGATACTGATCGAGTTTTGCCGCCGCTGCTTTCTGTGCTTTGGTTGGTGACATACTGTGAGGGTCCGGGGTATCACCCAACAAGTCCCCAAGCGTAAGTTAGCGAACCCGCTTGCCTGCTGGTCAGAGGAAAGTGCTGTCTGGTGTCTTGAAGTTACCAAAATGCCCGGGGACAAGGACTGTTCTTACAGATCAAGTGTGTGAGATGCCACCCCACCTCCTGAGGTGCTGGCAATCTGAGGCTGTAATATGGAATATAGAAGGGCCCCAATAGAAGCTGTTCAGAGGAGGACGAGAGGGCCGCATTCCATGAACACAGTACAGGCAGGAGGAGCAGGTGTGCTAAAATGGCCGCCGGTCACCACATGTAGGCCTAGGCCGCACTCTAGCCCGAGTGTTAACGTCGGTTTTCCTAGGTTACTGAGGGCCAGGGGGGCTATGTATAGGAGGATTAATGCAGTCCAGCTCCCCTAGAAGGTTTTCTAGCAACTGGGTGCTGTGCTATGTAGCTATCTCAGATCAGAGCTGGAGTGAAGGAGGACCAAGATGGCCACGGACTTGCCTGATTTTGGCCGCCGTGCGGGAGATCGCTGCTCCGTTCGGGCCTCCGTGCGTCCAATCGCTACAAAAGTTAGGTCATGGGGTTATAGGTATCCCAGGGAGGTGATCTAGCCAGCGAGATAGTACAAGCAGTCCAGGATTAATGAAGAAAAAGGAGTAATGGACGGAGCTCTGGGTACACACGTCCTACTCCATGCTGTGTCAGGCCACGCCCCAGAGCACCTTCTTCCACATGTTTTCTGTGCCCTCCACATGGCTTCTCACAAACTACAAACAGGACTTCTTATGGCTTTCTCCTTACCACTCTTTCATAAAGGCCAGATTTGTGGAGAGCATGACTAGTAGTTGTCCTGTGGACAGATTCTCCCACCTGAGCTGTGGATTTCTGCAGCTCCTCCAGAGTTACCATGGACCTCTTGGCTGCTTCTCTGATGAATGCTCTCCTTGCCCGGCCGGTCAGTTTAGGTGGACGGCCATGTCTTGGTAGGTTTGCAGTTGTGCCATACTCTCCATTTTCCGATGATGGATTGAACAGAGCTCTGTGAGATGTTCAAAGCTTGGGATATTTTTTTAAAACCTAACCCTGCTTTATACTTCTCCAAAACGTTATCCCTGACCTGTCTGGTGTGTTCCTTGGCCTTCATGATGCTGTTTGTTCACTAAGGTTCTCTAACAAACCTTCGAGGGCTTCACAGAACAGCTGTATTTATACTGAGATTAAATTACACACAGGTGGACTCTATTTACTAATTAGGTGAATTCTGAAGGCAGTTGGTTCCACTAGATTTTAGTTAGGGGTATCAAAGTAAAGGGGGCTGAATACAAATGTACCCCACACTTTTCACATATTTATTTGTAAAAAATGTTGAAAGCCATTTATCATTTTCCTTCCACTTCACAATTATGTGTCACTTTGTGTTGGTCTATCACATAAAATCCCAATAAAATACATTAAGTTTTTGGTTGTAACATGACAAAATATGGAACATTTCAAATTAAATGAATATTTTTTTAAGGCACTGCATATGGCTGTTTAATGTTCATAAGGTGGACCTCCTCTTTAATGGCCACCGTAAATTTATCCTGATCAGTTTGCGTGCTAAGAGTTAATGGTAGATGGTTCAGCCCAGTAGACTGTATTGTTTATATAGACACTGCTTGTAAATCCTAGGGGCCACCTCCTTGAGTTGTTCACCTGCATATTTCTTGGCCTGTCCTATATTGAAATAATACAATATTTGGCAGAATTTATTGTTACCAGGTAACAGGTGGGATACACAGGATTATCTCTGCTCTACAGAACTTTGCCTCAACTTGCCTATAACATTTTATTGCCTTGTTGCAGACATTGTATTGTTGTCGTTGAAGTATGCTATTACAATATTTTCTGTATGTCAGAACTTTGGTCACATGAGGGATTCTTATCCAGAGAAAAGGAATATCCCAACTAGAAAACCATTCTGGAAATTAGAGCAAGGTAAAATCTTGGAGCTTCTATGGCTGGGCGTTAATGAAGGGGAGTGAGCCTAGGTTTTCTGTAGATATGGAGTATTAGGAAAAGGTGAGAGGGGTCTCCTTGTAGTAGGAGGTGGTAGAGAGTCTGAGAATGTGAGAGGGCTCTCCTTCCAATTGGAAGCCATAGAGAGTCAGAGAAAATGAAAGGGCTCTTTTTGCAGTTAGGAGTTGGTAGAGAGTCAGATATGGTGAGAGTGAGAGAGGTCTCCTAGTAGTAGGAGGTGGTAGAGTCTGAGAAGTGGACAGGGCTCTCCTGGTAGCGGGAATCGATAGAGAGTCAGAGAAGGTGAGAGGGCTCTCCTTGCATTAGGAGGCGGTAGAGATTAGGAGAAGGTGAGAGGACTCTCCTTGCATTAGGAGGCCATAGACAGTCGGAGAACATGAGAGAGGTCTCCTTGAAGTAGGAGGTGGTAGAAAGTCAGAGAAGGTGAGAGGGCTCTCCTTGCAGTAGGATATGGCGGAGAGTCGGAGAAGGTGAGAGGGCTCTCCTTGCAGTAGGATATGGCGGAGAGTCGGAGAAGGTGAGAGGGCTTTCCTTGCAGTAGGATATGGGGGAGAGTCGGAGAAGGTGAGAGGGCTCTCCTTGCAGTAGGAGGCCATAGAGAGTCAGAGAAGGTGAGAGGGGTCTTTTGGTAGTTAGGAGGTGGTAGAGAATCGAAGGCGAGAGAGGTCTCCTAGTAGTAGGAGGTGGTAGCGAGTCGGAAAAGGTGAGAGAGGCCTTCTTGTAGTAGAAGATGGTAAAGAGTCGGAAAAGGTGAGAGGGCTCTCCTTGCAGTAGTGTGGTAGCGAGTTGGAGAAGGTGAGAGAGGCCTCCTTTTGTAGTAGAAGGCGGTAGAGAGTCAGAAAAGGTGAGAGGGCTCTCCTTGCAGTAGTGTGGTAGAGAGCCGGAGAAGGTGAGAGAGGCCTTCTTGTAGTAGGAGGTGGTAGAGAGTCGGAGAAGGTGATGACTTTTGCTGTTTTAGTGGATGAATAAGTCTGTTTATGGTTCAATAGGTTTTATTAGATTTTTGCATTTTTTAACCACTTGCCGACCGCCGCACGACTATATACGTCGACAGAGCGGCACGGGCAGGCAAAAGGACTTACAGGTACGTCCTTGCCTGCCCGCGGGTGGGGGGTCCGATCGGACCCCCCCCGGTGCCTGCGGCGGTCGGCAAATCTCCCCCGGCGATCGGTGGTGAGGGGGAGGCCATCCATTCGTGCCCCCCCCCCTCGCGATCGCTCCCAGCCAATGGGATCATTTTCCTGCCTCTGTATTGTACACAGAGGCAGAGGAAATGATGTCATCTCTCCTCGGCTCGGTATTTTCCGTTCCGGGCCGAGGAGAGAAGACTGCAATGTGAGTGCACAACACACTACACACACAGTAGAACATGCCAGGCACACAAAACACCCCGATCCCCCCCCGATCGCCCCCGATCCCCCCCCCCAATCACCCCCCCCCTGTCACAAACTGACACCAAGCAGGTTTTTTTTTTTTTTTTTTTTTTCTGATTACTGTATTGGTGTCAGTTTGTGACAGTTACAGTGTTAGGGCAGTGAGTGTTAGGCCCCCTTTAGGTCTAGGATACCCCCCTAACCCCCCCTAATAAAGTTTTAACCCCTTGATCACCCCCCGTCACCAGTGTCGCTAAGCGATCATTTTTCTGATCGCTGTATTAGTGTCGCTGGTGACGCTAGTTAGTGAGGTAAATATTTAGGTTCGCCGTCAGAGTTTTATAGCGACAGGGACCCCCATATACTACCTAATAAATGTTTTAACCCCTTGATTGCCCCCTAGTTAACCCTTTCACCACTGATCACTGTATAACCGTTACGGGTGACGCTGGTTAGTTTGTTTATTTTTTATAGTGTCAGGGCACCCGCCGTTTATTACCGAATAAAGATTTAGCCCCCTGATCGCCCGGCGGTAATATGCGTCGCCCCAGGCAACGTCAGATTAGCGCCAGTACTGCTAACACCCACGCACGCAGCATACGCCTCCCTTAGTGGTATAGTATCTGTACGGATCAATATCTGATCCGATCAGATCTATACTAGCGTCCCCAGCAGTTTAGGGTTCCCAAAAACACAGTGTTAGCGGGATCAGCCCAGATACCTGCTAGCACCTGCGTTTTGCCCCTCCGCCCGGCTCGGCCCAGCCCACCCAAGTGCAGTATCGATCGATCACGGTCACTTACAAAACACTAAACGCATAACTGCAGCGTTCGCAGAGTCAGGCCTGATCCCTGCGATCGCTAACAGTTTTTTTGGTAGCGTTTTGGTGAACTGGCAAGCACCAGCCCCAGGCAGCGTCAGGTTAGTGCCAGTAGCGCTAACACCCACGCACGCACCGTACACCTCCCTTAGTGGTATAGTATCTGAACTGATCAATATCTGATCTGATCCGATCAGATCTATACTGGCGTCCCCAGCAGTTTAGGGTTCCCAAAAACGCAGTGTTAGTGGGATCAGCCCAGATACCTGCTAGCACCTGCGTTTTGCCCCTCTGCCCGGCCCAGCCCAGCCCACCCAAGTGCAGTATCGATCGATCACTGTCACTTACAAAACACTAAACGCATAACTGCAGCGTTCGCAGAGTCTGGCCTGATCCCTGCGATCGTTAACAGTTTTTTTGGTAGCGTTTTGGTGAACTGGCAAGCGCCAGCGGCCTAGTACACCCCGGTCGTAGTCAAACCAGCACTGCAGTAACACTTGGTGAAATGGCGAGTCCCATAAGTGCAGTTCAAGCTGGTGAGGTGGCAAGCACAAGTAGTGTCCCGCTGCCACCAAGAAGACAAACACAGGCCCGTCGTGCCCATAATGCCCTTCCTGCTGCATTCGCCAATCCTAATTGGGAACCCACCACTTCTGCAGCGCCCGTACTTCCCCCATTCACATCCCCAACCAAATGCAGTCGGCTGCATGAGAGGCATTTTCTTTATGTCCTCCCGAGTACCCCTACCCAACGAACCCCCCCAAAAAAGATGTTGTGTCTGCAGCAAGCGCGGATATAGGCGTGACACCCGCTATTATTGTCCCTTCTGTCCTGACAATCCTGGTCTTTGCATTGGTGAATGTTTTGAACGCTACCATTCACTAGTTGAGTATTAGCGTAGGGTACAGCATTGCACAGACTAGGACACACTTTCACAGGGTCTCCCAAGATGCCATCGCATTTTGAGAGACCCGAACCTGGAACCGGTTACAGTTATAAAAGTTACAGTTACAAAAAAAGTGTAAAAAAAAAAAAACACAAACAAAAATATAAAATAAAAAATAATAGTTGTCGTTTTATTGTTCTCTCTCTATTCTCTCTCTCTCTATTCTCTCTATTGTTCTGCTCTTTTTTACTGTATTCTATTCTGCAATGTTTTATTGTTATTATGTTTTATCATGTTTGCTTTTCAGGTATGCAATTTTTTATACTTTACCGTTTACTGTGCTTTATTGTTAACCATTTTTTTGTCTTCAAGTACAGCATTCACGACTTTGAGTGGTTATACCAGAATGATGCTTGCAGGTTTAGGTATCATCTTGGTATCATTCTTTTCAGCCAGCGGTCGGCTTTCGTGTAAAAGCAATCCTAGCGGCTAATTAGCCTCTAGACTGCTTTTACAAGCAGTGGGAGAGAATGCCCCCCCCCCCCATCGTCTTCCGTGTTTTTCTCTGGCTCTCCTGTCTCAACAGGGAACCTGAGAATGCAGCCGGTGATTCAGCCAGCTGACCATAGAGCTGATCAGAGACCAGAGTGGCTCCAAACATCTCTATGGCCTAAGAAACCGGAAGCTACGAGCATTTTATGACTTAGATTTCGCCGGATGTAAATAGCGCCATTGGGAAATTGGGGAAGCATTTTATCACACCGATCTTGGTGTGGTCAGATGCTTTGAGGGCAGAGGAGAAATCTAGGGTCTAATAGACCCCAATTTTTTCAAAAAAGAGTACCTGTCACTACCTATTGCTATCATAGGGGATATTTACATTCCCTGAGATAACAGTAAAAATGATTAAAAAAAAAAAAAATGAAAGGAACAGTTTTAAAATAAGATAAAAAAGCAAAAAAATAATAAAGAAAAAAAAAAAAAAAAAAAAAAAAGCACCCCTGTCCCCCCTGCTCTCGCGCTAAGGCGAACGCAAGCGTCGGTCTGGCGTCAAATGTAAACAGCAATTGCACCATGCATGTGAGGTATCACCGCGACGGTCAGATCGAGGGCAGTAATTTTAGCAGTAGACCTCCTCTGTAAATCTAAAGTGGTAACCTGTAAAGGCTTTTAAAGGCTTTTAAAAATGTATTTATTTTGTTGCCACTGCACGTTTGTGCGCAATTGTAAAGCATGTCATGTTTGGTATCCATGTACTCGGCCTAAGATCATCTTTTTTATTTCATCAAATATTTGGGCAATATAGTGTGTTTTAGTGCATTAAAATGTAAAAAAGTGTGTTTTTTCCCCAAAAAATGCGTTTGAAAAATCGCTGCGCAAATACTGTGTGAAAAAAAAAATTAAACACCCACCATTTTAATCTGTAGGGCATTTGCTTTAAAAAAATATATAATGTGTGGGGGTTCAAAGTAATTTTCTTGCAAAAAAAAAATAATTTTTTCATGTAATCAAAAAGTGTCAGAAAGGGCTTTGTCTTCAAGTGGTTAGAAGAGTGGGTGATGTGTGACATAAGCTTCTAAATGTTGTGCATAAAATGCCAGGACAGTTCAAACCCCCCCCAAATGACCCCATTTTGGAAAGTAGACACCCCAAGCTATTTGCTGAGAGGCATGTCGAGTCCATGGAATATTTTATATTGTGACACAAGTTGCGGGAAAGAGACAAATTTTTTTTTTTTTTTTTTTTTTTTTGCACAAAGTTGTCACTAAATTATATATTGCTCAAACATGCCATGGGAATATGTGAAATTACACCCCAAAATACATTCTGTTGCTTCTCCTGAGTACGGGGATACCACATGTGTGAGACTTTTTGGGAGCCTAGCCGCGTATGGGACCCCGAAAACCAAGCACCGCCTTCAGGCTTTCTAAGGGCGTAAATTTTTGATTTCACTCTTCACTGCCTATCACAGTCTCGGAGGCCATGGAATGCCCAGGTGGCACAAACCCCCCCCCCAAATGACCCCATTTTGGAAAGTAGACACCCAAAGCTATTTGCTGAGCGGTATAGTGAGTATTTTGCAGACCTCACTTTTTGTCACAAAGTTTTGAAAATTAAAAAAGAAAAAAAAAATTTTTTTTTTTGTCTTTCTTCATTTTCAAAAACAAATGAGAGCTGCAAAATACTCACTATGCCTCTCAGCAAATAGCTTGGGGTGTCTACTTTCCAAAATGGGGTCATTTGGGGGGGGGTTTGTGCCACCTGGGCATTCCATGACCTCCGAAACTGTGATAGGCAGTGAAGAGTGAAATCAAAAATGTACACCCTTAGAAATCCTGAAGGCGGTGATTGGTTTTCGGGGTCCCGTACGCGGCTAGGCTCCTAAAAAGTCCCACACGTGGTATCCCCGTACTCAAGAGAAGCAGCAGAATGTATTTTGGGGTGCAATTCCACATATGCCCATGACCTGTGTGAGCAATATATCATTTAGTGACAACTTTGTGCAAAAAAAAAAAAATAAATAAATAAATTGTCACTTTCCCGCAACTTGTGTCAAAATATAAAATATTCCATGGACTCAACATGCCTCTCAGCAAATAGCTTGGGGTGTCTACTTTCCAAAATGGGGTCATTTGGGGGGGGGGGGTTTGTGCCATCTGGGCATTTTATGGCCTTCAAAACTGTGATAGGTAGTGAGGAGTAAAATCAAAAATGTACGCCCTTAGAAATCCTGAAGGCAGTGATTGGTTTTCGGGGCCCCGTATGCGGCTAGGCTCCCAAAAAGTCCCACACATGTGGTATCCCCATACTCAGGAGAAGCAGCTAAATGTATTTTGGGGTGCAATTCCACATATGCCCATGGCCTGTGTGAGCAATATATCATTTAGTGACAACTTTTTGTAATTTTTTTTTTTTTTTTTGTCATTATTCAATCACTTGGGACAAAAAAAATGAATATTCAATGGGCTCAACATGCCTCTCAGCAATTTCCTTGGGGTGTCTACTTTCCAAAATGGGGTCATTTGTGGGGGTTTTGTACTGCCCTGCCATTTTAGCACCTCAAGAAATGACATAGGCAGTCATAAATTAAAGGCTGTGTAAATTCCAGAAAATGTACCCTAGATTGTAGGCGCTATAACTTTTGCGCAAACCAATAAATATACACTTATTGACATTTTTTTTACCAAAGACATGTGGCCAAATACATTTTGGCCTAAATGTATGACTAAAATTGAGTTTATTGGATTTTTTTTAGAACAAAAATTAGAAAATATCATTTTTTTTCAAAATTTTCGGTCTTTTTCCGTGTATAGCGCAAAAAATAAAAACGGCAGAGGTGATCAAATACCATCAAAAGAAAGCTCTATTTGTGGGAAGAAAAGGACGCAAATTTCGTTTGGTTACAGCATTGCATGACCGCGCAATTAGCAGTTAAAGCGACGCAGTGCCAAATTGTAAAAAGTGCTCTGGTCAGGAAGGGGGTAAATCCTTCCGGGGCTGAAGTGGTTAACAAACCTCTTAAAGCTGAATTTTAGGTATGGATATTTTGACATAGTTCCATTGTCCCAACTATCCACTTGACGACCAGCGAAGTACCGGTATACTGCTGCATGCACTTCAGGTGGTTATACCGGGATGATGCCTGCAGCTAATTAGCTGCTGGATTGCTTTGACAAGCAACGAGCAGGGACGTCCCCCACGGCTTTCCTGGGCTCTCCTGTCCCACCGGGAGACCCGAGTGATCAGCCAAATGGAGACCAGAAGGTCTCTATGGTACAGGAAACTGGAAGCAATGAAACATTTTGTCACTTCTGCTTTCGCAATTGTAAACCAAACCCTAATCGGTTTGAAAAAAGCAGGGATCCACTTGATGAAGAAAAAGAATACCTGTCACTGCCTATTGCTATCACAGGGTATATTTATATTCCCTGTGATAAGAATAAAAGTGATTAAAAAAAAATTAACGTGACCAGTGTAAGAAGAAAAAAAAAAAAAAAAAAAAAAAAAGAATTTAAGCACCCCTGTGCTCGTGCGCAAGGGTGAATACATGCACCGGTCCCGTATGCCTGAAAACAGCGATCACCCCTACACATGTGAGGTATCACAGCGAACGTCAGATCATGGGCAGTAGTTTTAGCAGTAGACCTGTGCACAATTTTAAAGCGTTACATGTTTGGTATCTATTTATTCGGCGTAACATCATCTTTTATATTTTATCAAACAATTGGGTTTTATTTTGTGTTTGTGCATTAAAATTCTAAAATATGTATTTTTTTTTCCAAAATAAATTCATTTGAAAAAACGCTACGCAATTGCCATGTGACATAAAAAATTGCAACACCCACCATTTTATTCTGTAGGGCTTCTGCTTTAAAAAATATATATATATATATAAAATGTTTGGGGGTTTTAAGTAATTTTCTGGCAAAAAATACTGATTTTTAAAAAGTGGCAGAATAGGGCTGGTCTTGGCTATGCATATATCATACTTGGCCAATGCCCCCAGAAACCGGACATCATTGAAATAGAATCCATTACTCCAGTGATCTCCACTAGCTTCCAGGTCCCAGGCCGAGTGGCTGCCCTGCAGCACTGTGAACACAGAAGGTCGGTTGCTTTGCATGGGTGCCATTCAGAGGATGCGATCGATCAACTTGGGTACAACCCCCCCCACGGTCAATAGGTTGCTCACACCCTCCCCGTCGCTCAATCATCAGCCCACCACGCCTCAGCACTTACCCCGTCTAGGTCGCGGGCAGCGCTGCCTCCTCGTCTGCTTCACCAATTGTCTCCTCCTTCTCGGCTTCACGGTGGCATCCCCTGCATCTTCTCTTCCTCCTCCTCTGGGGCCAATACAATCGCTTCTCCTCTCAGCCAATCAGGTTCTGCTTCCAGGAGGAGAATAGGGAAGACAATAGCGAATATTAATTCACTATTGTCACACAACTTTTTTAAAGCCAATTAGAGCCTAATAATCGTGTGCTTAAAAAAAAAAAACCTTCATTGGAATCCATGCGTCCAGAGCCCTGCATGTAGATTAAGGGCCAGGCGCATGAATTATGGAGGGGCCGCCATCAGTGCTGCATATTGGTGCCGCCTCATCAGGGCCCATTATTATTATAATATATTTGCTTTCAAATTCTAGAGAACATCTACAACAGTCTTTGAATTCCAAGGATCGTATGAAATAAGGGCCCTGGCTAGTGGAAGGTGTGTTCTCTATTTTTCGCCAGTAACTTCATCCTGCATAAACTCATTGACCATCAAGATACATTTGACAAACTAGACCAGGGGTGTCAAACTCTATTTCATTGTGGGCCGTATCAGCATTATGGTTGCCCTCAAAGGGCCAGTTGTACCTGTAAGACTATGTATCTACTTAGATACTTAGTAGTCTGCAGCATACAGAGTGTAGAGTTCATGAGTGCGCTACATACAGACGGCAGAGTTCAGGGGTGCGCTATATACAGAGTGTAGGCTTTAGGGGTGTGCTACGTGCAGAGTTCAGGATCGTGCGGTGTACAAAGTGCCCCCCCCCAAAAGAAAGCTTCCTCACATCTTAATTGCCCGTTTCTAGTACCTCCTGGCAGTGTAGGTCAGGGACGTGCAGTCAGGGGAGGCAGGTGAGGCAGGGCCTCGCCTACCATGAACCTTTTAAAAAAAAAAATCAAACAAATCGAGGGTCGTAGCTCCTTGACCTGGGGTCACAGAGACCCCAAATTGCATTTAGCCTAAGTCATACCCCGCCGCTGGTAAGAAAGTGGGGCTCCTATGACCTAAGGTTCCAGAGATATGGGGCTCTTTGTGCAGACTGTCAGAAGCTAATTACAGAGCAGTAACTGTAAATGCAAGCTGGTGCAATCTGTTTGCAGCAGACTGAGAGGATGAGCTCACAGTGCCTCTCCTCACTTCTGGTCAGAGGCACTGAGCTCAATGGACAGCTCGGAGTCCAATAGTAAAGTACCATTGGTCCCAGCTGTCCAATAAAAACGCTGCAGTGGAGGCACGCCTCTCACCGCAGTGTCATAGAAGGGGGTGTGTCTAAAAGACAAATACATCTTCCAGCCCAGCCCTCTTATCTACAAGGAAAAAACATGTGTTTATGTGTATAAGATTTACCCACAATCCCATGTTTTTCTCACACAGTTAAGAGGGAGAATGAGAATCTGCTGCCTGCTGAAAAGGTACGAGCTAAATCCTATATTATTATGCTATATGTGATAAGATAATTTATTATTTATCTATTTACTGTCAAATTACTGGTTGGAAGTTATAACCTCAAACTTCAGTAATTGGTCCATTAAGCCATCTGCTTGAGTACAGATTTTGAAAATATAGTAAATTACCATATACAAATAATTATTTTATATATTGTTTTTATTACTTATGGTAATTAACCCCTTACCACCCAGGCCAATTCTGACACTTCTCTCCTACTTGTAAAAATCCATCATTTGTTTGCTAAACAATTACTCAGAACCCCCAAACATTGTATATATTATATACCCCCTAGGGAATAAAATGGTGGTTGTTGCAACTTTTTATGTCACACGGTATTTACGCAACAATTTTTTTTAAACGTGTTTTTTTGGGGGGAAAAAAACAGTTTCATGAATAAAAAAAAAACAAAAAAAACACTAACGTTGGCCTGATTTATTTATTTTTTCGTATAATGTGAAAGATGATGTTATGCCGAGTAAATGGATACCTGACATGTCACACTAAAATTGCGCACACTTGTGGAATGGCGCCAATCTTCAGTACTTATAAATCTCCATAGGAGACGCCTGTAAAATTTTTTTACAGGTTACCTGTTTAGATTTAGAGGAGGTCTAGTGTTAGAATTATTGCTCTC
Source organism: Aquarana catesbeiana (assembly GCF_042186555.1). Taxonomy (NCBI): domain Eukaryota; kingdom Metazoa; phylum Chordata; class Amphibia; order Anura; family Ranidae; genus Aquarana; species Aquarana catesbeiana. The sequence goes on along the minus strand of NC_133326.1, from coordinate 11,098,590 downwards.
GCTCTAACGATCGTGGCGTATGTAACCTGTGTGTATCGGGCTCTGATACTAGCCAGTGCCTCACCAGCCACTCACCTCACCGCACGTTCCTTGGTGTAGGTGGCTTCGCGTCTCTCACTCACTTGCAGGCAATTCATTGGTCGGCACGGCTGTGCCCTGCGGTGAGTGCGTGCAGGGTAGACCGGGATCTGCAAGAAAAATCTGTGGCAAAAAAGCTCCATAAAATGCTTGGACTTTAGTGTATTTCTTGATATTGTTGTAAGAGAAACCATCAGTCTTTCAATATTGCGTGTAGAAATCGGCCTCTTATGAATTCCATGATTTAAAATTTGGTTTATTGAAAATCAATTAAAAACTTACTTATATGGGGTCTGCCAACCCAGAAAGCCAATGTACTGACCCCAGGTCTCGATGTCCATGAGACCAAAGCCTGGAAGGATGGAAGGATCTTAGGTGTATCACTGTCTTAGCCAATAGTGCCATAGATGTTGATGGCTGGTTGAATAAGTGGCAAGGTGGATAGATAGATGGGGAGCCTCTGTGCCGTATTGGAAGAGGTGTAGGAAGGGATCTGCAAGAGGTTCAGGTTCCAGCTGAAAAAGCTCTGGGTGCGAAGGCCACATGAAATGGCTCGGCGGGCCTGGATTCGGCCCACGGGCCTTAAGTTTGACACCTGTGGACTAGACGAAGTATATTTCATGTATTATTGGACTTTTTTGTTCCTTTTTTTATTTCTATGATACGTCCTATACAGAACACTTCTGGATGTTTCAGTGGTAGAAATTACAAGGTCAAGTGTAAATTTTTACACCTCGTTAAGTGATTTACTTGTCTGTAGCCAGTCTAACCTTCACCCTAGAAGGAGTTAATGTTTGTCAGAACGTCGTGTAGCTGCTGCCATCATCCCAATATCATTTCTTAAAGCTGGCTTTTATGTAAAACCCATCCTGGCAGCTAATTAGCTGCTGGATTGCTTTTACAGGCGGCGGGAGGGGTCTCCAGGATCCCCTGTCCCAGCAGCAAGCCCGGAATGAAAGCCAGCGAATCCACCAGCTTACCACAGAGATCATGGAGGACCGAAAGGTCCCCGATCTTTGTGGTATTGGAACCCGGAAGCAACATCACTTCCAGTTTTCCAGATGTAAACAGCGCCTTTTATAGGTTGGTAAAGCATCTGAACGCATTAATGTTGGTGAGATCGGATGCTTTTAGGGCAGAGGAGACATTTGAGGTCTAACAGACCCCAGATCTCTCCATAAAGAGTACCTGTCACTGCCTATTGCTGTCACAAGGGATGTTTACATTGTAACCGCAATAAAAGGAATTTAATTTTTTTTTTTAAATGTAAAAAAATAAAGTGCCCCCCCCCCCTTGTTCGCACACAAAGGTTAGCACGCACAATGGTCCCGCACGCATACATAAACAGCAATTTCACCACAGGTTGAGGTATTGCTTCAAACATCCGAGCGAGAGCAATAATTCTAGCACCAGACCTCCTCTGTAACTTTCCACTGGCAACCTGTAAGGCCCGGTTCACACTGATGCGAGTTCAGAACGAATGCGATGCGTCAAAAACATTCTAAATTCACATGTCATCCATAAAGTCATTGTTTTCAATGACGGTCGTTCACATACATGCGTTGCAATTCCTCTACGAATGCGATGCGTTTAAAAAAAAAAAAAAAAAAAAAAGGTTTTGTGTGAGTTTACAGCGTTGCATTGCGAATTTTTAGTCTCCATAGACCTCAATGTAAATCGTTCTGGAATCACATTGTTGGTTCAGATATGTGCGAATTCCACCACACTACTCTCCACAAAAAAACAGGAAGTTAACACCTTCTCTTTTTTTTTTTTTTTTTTTTTTTTTTTTTTACGTTAAGATTCCATTGGCTAGAACATCAATCGCAGCTATGTCCAACTCCTGAAATTCGCTGTGAAATCGTGGTAAAATCGCACCTCACACAGGACAAAAAAACGGAACAAATTCACAGCGCAGCAGTGTGAACCGAGCCTAAAGGCTTTTAAAGCGTCTCCTAAGGCAACTATTTTGTCACCTTTCCATGAGCATGGGCAATTTTAAAGCGTGAGATGATGGGTATCTATTTAACTGGGTGTAAAATCATCTTTTATATTTTACCAAAAATTTGGTATTAAAGTTCATTAAAGTGTATCTTTTTTACAAAAAAAAAAATTGCGTTTAAAAAACTGCTGTGCAAATACATGTGAGGTACAAAATTGCAAAACCCACCATTTTATTCTCTAGGGCCTCTGCTATATATAATGTATGTTTGACGGTTCGCAAGTCATTTTCTAGCAAAAAATACTTCAAGTGTTTATGAAATCGCTCACATTCACTCGTGGACACAGAGAAACAAACAGCTGTTTCTTCAGAACAACAAAAGGAATCTGCAACAAAGTTTTCTTAAAAGCTCTGCATAGTACAAAGATCACCCAGAGGGGAGTGTTTCTTTCTTAATAAAAATGTAGTTACTCTTTACATGCTGTTTTGAAGCATTTTTCCTCTCCATATACAACCTTTTATTCTTTTGCAGTGGGGCCTCCCCCGCCTTGCAATACGATATGTCCAAGGGTGTCGGAAAAAGGAGAAATACTTGCCCTAGTCTATGCTCCAGCAGGGTCCTCCACGGCCTCCTCTCTAAGCTACTCAATGCTACAGTCGCATTCCTGCTTCATTTAAGATATAATAGAGGTTTATTAGCCCTGTGTTGTACGTGACAATGCCAAGGGGAAACCCATAGACCAGAGCGTTGGGGAGAAGAGGACAGCGCTGGAGCTAACAAGAGCATGGGTGTGAGGGAAGTAATAATGCTTGTTACTGCACCACCTAGATAATGAGCATCTTACCCTTCCATGGTGAGGGGGGCCCACTGCAAGGTTAGATTTTTTTTTGGCTTTAAAACTCTAAATCCAAAATTAAAAACATTTAAATATTGCAGCTTACCGGTGGCTGCATTCGTTTTACGGGTTTTTTTTTGGGGGGGGGGTTGCCTTTACTTTCCCCTGGTAATTTTGTGAATAATACACGTTCTGTCCCTTCATGTCTATGCTTTTTTTCACACTGGATCTATGGGGGGAGCCATGGTTGTTACATAGACTGAACTTCCATGTCTGCTTTTGTTTATCTCCATTACATGGTGAATTGAGAAGATTATAAGGGCTATAAGGTTTTTTTTATGCTTTTAACCTCACAAGAAGGAGTCTGATAGGGACCATAATGTAAGGGAAGACTTTTATGGAGACCCTGATGTAAGGGAGGACTTTGATGGAGACCCTGATGGAAGGGTGGACTTGGATGGAGACCCTGATGAAAGGGTGGACATTGATGGAGACCCTGATGGAAGGGCGGACTTGAATGGAGACCCCGATGGAAGGGCGGACTTGGATGGAGACCCCGATGGAAGGGCGGACTTGGATGGAGACCCCGATGGAAGGGCGGACTTGGATGGAGACCCCGTTGGAAGGGCGGACTTGGATGGAGACCCTGATGGAAGGGCGGACTTGGATGGAGACCCTGATGGAAGGGCGGACTTGGATGGAGACCCTGATGGAAGGGCGGACTTGGATGGAGACCCTGATGGAAGGGCGGACTTGGATGGAGACCCTGATGGAAGGGCGGACTTGGATGGAGACCCTGATGGAAGGGCGGACTTGGATGGAGACCCTGATGGAAGGGCGGACTTGGATGGAGACCCTGATGGAAGAGCGGACTTGGATGGAGACCCTGATGGAAGAGCGGACTTGGATGGAGACCCTGATGGAAGGGCGGACTTGGATGGAGACCCTGATGGAAGGGCGGACTTTGATGGGCTCAAATTTTTTCTCTGTTCTAAATGACATCATGATGATTACCAAGAAAAATTATATTTATGCATTTGAATTTGAATTGTTCATTTATATAACTGAATGTATATTTTACAAAATGAAAAAAAATGTCAGCTCTCAGAATGAAAATTTTGGAAACCCCTGGCCTATAAAAAAAAAAAAGCCACCACATCTAAGGACTGGTAACCTGTAATATATTACATTTTTTGGGAGGTTTAGATATTCTTTAAAGCGGTATTAAACCCGAAAGCAGAAAAGTATTATATTGCAGCTTACCAATTCTTAAAGCTTCCACACTACAGGTGTATGGCCCTTTTAAACACCTGTACTGTGGAAGCTGTTTATACCATCACAGGTGATCACAGGAGGAGGAGGAAGCAGGAGAAGGTGTCTGTCTATGTGAAGTGGAATCTGAGGTTAACTCCAGAGAGAAGGAAGGCGTTTTTGACCTGAAATCAAACAGTTCCTCAAGCCACATAGAGGTAAATGTGATGATATTGGGGTAGGTGCAAAAAAAATGATTACACTTTTTTTTTTTTTTTTTTTTTTTTAGTTTTATAGTGTGTGTACTTGTCTCAATTAAGAGCACTAAGTGTCATTTCTGTCTGCTGTCTCCTTCCTCTGCTATCAGCATGAGTCACTTCTGACAAATGTTCCTGACACCAAGAGAAAAAAAGGTAATGGAAGGGAGCTCCAGCACACAGCCTGTGATTGACATCAGCTCTGTACCTGTGTGAAGGGGGATGTGCTCCTTCCCTCCAATCAGATCTCAGAGCTCTAATCACTGAGCTCTGCAGTGTAAAATTTCAACTTCCTGCCCCCTGCTTTCTGACAGCTCAGACAAGCTTTATAAATTCTGGACTTTGAACGGATGTAGACAAGAGAACACTACATATACACACACACACACACACGTAAAACTTATATGCAGTGCCTTGCAAAAGTATTCACCCCCTTGGCTTTTTTACCTATTTTGTTACATTACAGCCTTTAGTTCAATTTTTTTTTTAATCTGAATTATATGTGATGGATCAGAACACAATAATCTAAATTGGTGAAGTAAAATTAGAAAAATATATACATAAAACTATTTTTCGGAAATAAAAAACTGATAATTGGCATGTGCGTATGTATTCACCCCCTTTGTTATGAAGCCCATAAAAATCTCTGGTTCAACCAATTACCTTCAGAAGTCACATAATTAGTGAAATGATGTCCACCTGTGTGCAATCTCAGTGTCACATGATCTGTCATTACATAGACACACCTTTTTGAAAGGCCCCGGAGGCTGCAACACCTAAGCAAGAGGCACCACTAACCAAACACTGCCATGAAGACCAAGGAACTCTCCAAACAAGTAAGGGACAATGTTGTTGAGAAGTACAAGTCAGGGTTAGGTTATAAAAAAAATATCCAAATCTTAGATGATCCCTAGGAGCACCATCAAATCTATCATAACCAAATGGAAAGAACATGGCACAACAGCAAACCTGCCAAGAGACGGCCGCACACCAAAACTCACGGAGCGGGCAAGGAGGGCATTAATCAGAGAGGAGGCACAGAGACCTAAGGTAACCCTGGAGGAGCTGCAGAGTTCCACAGCAGAGACTGGAGTATCTATACATAGGACGACAATAAGCCGTACGCTCCATAGAGTTGGGCTTTATGGCAGAGTGGCCAGAAGAAAGACATTACTTTCAGCAAAAAACAAAATGGCACATTTTGAGTTTGCGAAAAGGCATGTGGGAGACTCCCAAAATGTATGGAGGAAGGTGCTGTGGTCTGATGAGACTAAAATGTAACTTTTTGGCCATCAAAGAAAACGCTATGTCTGGCGCAAACCCAACACATTGCATCACCCAAAGAACACCATCCCCACCGTGAAACATGGTGGTGGCAGCATCATGCTGTGGGGATGTTTTTCAGCCGTCAGGACTGGGAAACTAGTAAGAGTTGAGGGAAAGATGGATGGTGCTAAATACAGGGATATTCTTGAACAAAACCTGTACCACTCTGTTATTGGATAAAAAATTAGATAAAAAATGGGGTTTAGGGACTTTAAGTGAACCTATGACCTGGTAAGGCCAATTGTTCCATCCCTTGGGACTTTAAATGAAAATGTGGCCTGGTAAGGCCGCATATTTCCATCCCTGTCATGCATCAAAAAGGGGGAGAAAACAAGGGGGTGGGACTTTACAAACTATGCAAAGTTTGCAATGATGGGGTAAAAACCCCTAAACTAAAGGCCTAATGACTTACTGTGGTTCGTATGTTGAACGGACGGCCTTTGGTGCCCGGCATCACACAGCCAACATACGAACCACAGTAAGTCATTAGGCCTTTAGTTTAGGGGGTTTTTACCCCATCATTGCAAACTTTGCATATATCTTACCAACTAGCCAATCTTTCTTACCCATAGACACATCTTGTGCTCGCTCCTGACAAGTGGCCCTCTAGCCAGGAAACGCGTAGAGCTGCCATACGCTGTGTTTTTAATTTACTTTACTCGGATACCAAGTTTACCCTTAATACCCTTTTTTTGAACCAACGAGGTCATAGACTCTGCAAGTATTATTATTCATTATTGGTTTATCTAACTCGGTGCACTCCGGAAGAATTTATATTATGTGATACTGATTGTATGATATTATATATATACTGTATTACCATTGTACCACTGTTACACGTTGTATCTGCTATGCTTAATAGTATCCATTGGCAATCAATAAAAATTCCAAAAATGTCCACCATTTTACCTCTTGGCTACCACGTGCCTCATATAAAGTCCCACCCCCTTGTTTTCTCCCCCTTTTTGATGCTGTACCACTCTGTGTGTGATTTGAGGCTAGGACGGAGGTTCACCTTCCAGCAGGACCATGACCCCAAATACACGGCTAACGCAACACTTGAGTGGTTTAAGGGGAAACATGTAAATGTGTTGGAATGGCCTAGTCAAAGCCCAGACCTCAATCCAATAGAAAATCTGTGGTCCGACTTAAAGATTGCTGTTCACAAGCACAAGCCATCTAACTTGAAATAGCTGGAGCAGTTTTGCAAGGAGGAACGAGCAAAAATCCCAGTGGTAAGATGTGGGAAGCTCACAGAGACTTCTCCAAAAAGACTTGGAGCTGTGATAGCCGCAAAGGGTGGCTCCACAAAGTATCGACTTTAGGGGGGTGAATAGTTATGCACTTTGACTTTTTCTGTTATTTTGTCCTATTTGTTGTTTGCTTCACAATAAAAAAAACACATCTTCAAAGTTGTGGGCGTGTTCTGTAAATTACAATCCATTGTTAATTCAAGGTTGTGAGGCAACAAAACACGAAAAATGCCAAGGGGGGTGTGAATACTTTTGCAAGGCACTGTAGGAGAATTTTTCATTTCTGTGTATCACCTGAGGCCAGTCACTTCACTGGGTATATGGAGGGTTTACAACCACTTTGAACTTCTTTTGACTGGAGAAGAGACCCTTAAGGGGGGGATATGATTGCAATTTGGAAATGGCTAAATAGTGGTTCTATTATTGGCAAAAAACTATCCAGTCTCATGTCGCTTAAGAAGACACACGATCACTCAATGGACAAAAAGCGGTTCAATGTTTAACTACGCAAGGGGTTCTTTACTGTTAACAACTCCATCCCACAGTTTGTGGCGTCAGCGAGGAGTGTTGATATTTTCTAAACGTTTAGATGGTCATCTTAGCAAATGCAATATTCAGGAATATGACAATTGGTAGTGACATAATCACAAACACGGACACTGGTTGAACTGGATGGACTGGTGTCTTTATTCAACCTCACCCATTATGTAACTGTCAATCCTTATTCCTTTAAATTCTGATTGAAGAATTTGAAATTCTCCTGCAGAACTCACCTCATGCAGAGACCTGATTTGGGATATCATTTACTTAGTGCCTTGAAAAAGTATTCACACCCCTTGAAATTTTCCACATTTTTGTCATGTTTCAACCAAAAAACGTAAAGGTATTTTATGTAATAGACCAACACAAAGTGGCACATAAGTGGAAGGAAAATGATAAATTATTTTCAACATTTTTTGCAAATATGTGAAAAGTGTTTGTGTGTGTGTGTGTGGGGGGGGGGGCATTTGTATTCAGCCCCCTTTGCTGTGATACCCCTAATTAAAATCTAGTGGAACCAATTGCCTTCAGAAGTCACCTGATTAGCAAACAGAGTCCACCTGTGTGTAATTTAATCTCAGTATAAACACAGCTGTTCTGTGAAGCTCTGAGGTTTGTTAGAGAACCTTAGTGAACAAACGGCACCATAAAGGCCAAGGAACACACCAGACAAATCAGGGATAAAGTTGTTGAGAAGTATAAAGCAGATTTAGGTTAAAAGAAAAAACCCAAGCTTTGAACATCTCACGGAGCTCTGTGCAATCCATCATCGGAAAATGGAAAGAGTATGGCACAACTGCAAACTTACAAAGACATGGCCGTCCACCTAAACTGACCAGCCGGGCGAAGATAGCATTCATCAGAGAAGAGCCAAGAGGTCCATGGTAACTCTGGAGGAGCTGCAGAGATCCACAGCTCAGGTGAGAGAATCTGTCCACAGGACAACTATTAGTCGTGTTCTCCACAAATCTGACCTTTATGGAAGAGTGACAAGAAGAAAGACATTGGTGAAAGAAAGCCATAAGAAGTCCTGTTTGCAGTTTGTGAGAAGCCATGTGGAGGACACAGCAAACATGTGGAAGAAGGTGATCTGGTCAGATGAGACCAAAATTGAACTTTTTGGCCTAAAAGTAAAACGCTATGTGTGGTGGAAAACTAACACTGCACTTCACCCTGAACACACCATCCCCACCGTGAAACATGGTGGTGGCAGCATCATGTGGTGGGGATGCTTTTCTTCAGCAGGGACAGGGAAGCTGGTCAGAGTTAATGGGAAGATGGATGGAGCCAAATACAGGACAATCTTAGAAGAAAACCTGTTAGAGTCTGCAAAAGACTTGATACTGGGGCGGAGGTTCACCTTCCAGCAGGACAACGACCCGAAACATCCAGCCAGAGCTACAATGGAATGGTTTAGATCAAAGCATATTCATGTGTTAGAATGGCCCAGTCACAGTCCAGACCTAAATCACATTGAGAATCTGTGGCAAGACTTGAAAATTGCTGTTCACAGACGCTCTCCATCCAATCTGACAGAGCTTGAGATATTTTGCAAAGAAGAATCTGCAAAAATGTCACTCTCCTAGATGTGCAAAGCTGGTAGAGACATCCCCAAAAAGATTTGCAGCTGTAATTGCAGAGAAAGGAGGTTCTACAAAGTATTGACTTAGGGGGGCGCCATACAAATGCCCCCCACACTTTTCACATATTTATTTGTAAAAAAAAACATTTTATCCTTTTCCTTCCACTTCACAGTTATGTGCCACTTTGTGTTGGTCGATCACATAAAATTCCAATAAAATACATTTACGTTTTTAGGTTGTAACATGACAAAATGTGGAATTTTCAAGGCGTATGAATACTTGACAATCTCTGTTCTTTGCTCTGGAAAGGCCGAGCGTACTGCGATTGTACGTTGATTTTTATTGAGTCACACAGGATTGTCACCATGGGGCGCTCCGTCAAGTTTGGTCGCTACAAACCAGTCTGACGAGTCCTGAGTGTTTGGGGCAACAGACAGAATGTAAAGCATGTGAGGAGGAGTAGAGTGCCAGTAGAGGAGGGAAAAGGTGAAGACAAGTGACAGAAGGCTGATATCAAAGTGCAGACGTGAGACCGACCAGGAGGATGGAAGATTAAAGGGAATGTCCTCCTTGAGCTTCTAGGTGAGTGTGGAAGGAGATACGTTTTTCAGTTTCTTACTTCAAAGTTTGTTTTCTTCTTTTATTAATGAATTTCTCTGTAAGGTTCCGTTCACATATATGCGGCTCCGGTTTTGATGCAGAGTCCTCTGCGGTTTCCATTAACTGGTTCAGGTGCCATTTGGACACTGAAATCGCACCTGAACCAGACTGAAAAACGCACCGCAACCAGCCCGCAGTTCAAAACGCATCCGATTAGGATTTCCGTGCACAGAGCCGAAGTGTTACATGTATCCACTTTAAAGATACACTATTACTAGCAGCTACAACATAGCACAGTATATCATTCTTCACATGCATGCAGCAAGCTTTGGGTGTTTACACCAATCAGCCATACCATTATGACCACTGACAGGTAAAGTTAACATCGGGGCCCTTCGGGGTAAGACCGCGCTATATCAAGATACCTCTCAACTCAACTCAACTCCACAACATTGAAAGTGGGTGGGATATATCAGACAGCAAGTGAACATGTTGTCCCTGAAGTTGATGGCAGCAAAAAAAAAAGGGCAATTGTAATGATTTGACAAGGGCTAGATGACTGGGTCAGAGCCATTACAATTCAGCCCTTGTCAGAATCACTCAAATCCTTACACTTGCCCCTTTTTTTTAAATTTTTTTATTATTTTGTATTTCTTTATTTTTGCCTTGAATACGTCATCTGGGACAATATGTTAATTTGACTCAAAAATTGCAGCTCTTGTGGGATGTTCCCAGTCCTCAGTAGTCAGGACCGACCAAAAGTGGTCCGAGGAAGGAAAACTGGAGAGCCAGCGACCAGGTCATGGGTGTCCAAGGCTCATTGATTGATTGGAGGTGGCTCCTTGGTGGAGGTGGAGAGGGAAGGCTCCTTGGTGGAGGTGTGGGGGGACAGCGAAGGCTCCTTGGTGGAGGTGTGGGGAGCGAAGGCTCCGTGATGGAGGTGTGGGGAGCGAAGGCTCCTTGGTGGAGGTGTGGGGGGGAGCAAAGGCTCCTTGGTGGAAGTGGGGGGGAGCAAAGGCTCCTTGGTGGAGGTGGGGGGGAGTGAAGGCTCCTTGGTGGAGGTGTGGGGAGCGAAGGCTCGTTGGTGGAGGTGTGGGGAGCGAAGGCTCGTTGGTGGAGGTGTGGGGAGGGAAGGCTCGTTGGTGGAGGTGTGGGGAGCGAAGGCTCCTTGGTGGAGGTGTGGGGAGCGAAGGCTCCTTGGTGGAGGTGTGGGGAGCGAAGGCTCCTTGGTGGAGGTGGGGGGGGGGAGCAAAGGCTCCTTGGTGGAGGTGGGGGGGAGCAAAGGCTCCTTGGTGGAGGTGGGGGGGAGCGAAGGCTCCTTGGTGGAGGTGTGGGGAGCGAAGGCTCCTTGGTGGAGGTGTGGGGAGCGAAGGCTCCTTGGTGGAGGTGTGGGGAGGGAAGGCTCCTTGGTGGAGGTGTGGGGAGGGAAGGCTCGTTGGTGGAGGTGTGGGGAGCAAAGGCTCCTTGGTGGAGGTGTGGGGAGGGAAGGCTCGTTGGTGGAGGTGTGGGGAGGGAAGGCTCGTTGGTGGAGGTGTGGGGAGGGAAGGCTCGTTGGTGGAGGTGTGGGGAGGGAAGGCTCGTTGGTGGAGGTGTGGGGAGGGAAGGCTCGTTGGTGGAGGTGTGGGGAGGGAAGGCTCGTTGGTGGAGGTGTGGGGGGGGAGCGAAGGCTCGTTGGTGGAGGTGTGGGGGGGGAGCGAAGGCTCCTTGGTGGAGGTGTGGGGGGGGGAGCGAAGGCTCCTTGGTGGAGGTGTGGGGGGGGGAGCGAAGGCTCCTTGGTGGAGGTGTGGGGGGGGGAGCGAAGGCTCCTTGGTGGAGGTGTGGGGGGGGGAGCGAAGGCTCCTTGGTGGAGGTGTGGGGAAGGGGGCGAAGGCTCCTTGATGGAGGTGTGGGGAGCGAAGGCTCCTTGATGGAGGTGGGGAGTGAAAGCTGGCCTGGGAAGTCCAATCCAATAGAAGAGCTACCCTTGCAGGTCTTGTGGGATGTTCCCAGTCTGCAGCGTCAGGACCGACCGAAAGTGCTCCAAGGAAGGAAAACTGGAGAACCAGCGACGAGGTCGTGGGTGTCCAAGCCTCATTGACTGGACATGGGAACGAAGGCTCATTGATGGAGGTGGGGAGGGAAGGCTGGCCTGGGTAGTCCGATCCAAAAGAAGAGCTACCCTAGCTCACGTTGCTTAAAAAGTTAGTTGTAATAAACCCAAAACAAAAAATGTAATATATTGCAGGTTAACCATTCGTTTTCTTTTTTTAGCCTTTTTTTCCCCTCTATATTCACCTGCTGATCTGGCCAGTAACACACCAGCTGTATTGGAGCACCCCCAGTCTGGATGAAGGAGAGCACAGGGGGCACCATTGGACAGCAGCATTGTCTGTCTGGGGGGGAGGGGATTGTTAGGTGCACTAGCAGATTTAAATACACTAACAAATTGAAGCCAAAATAAATGGTTGCTTTTGGGTTCACTACTGCTTTAATGCTGGCTCTGATAGAAAGGTGTCAAAACATACAGAGCATCGCAGTTTGTTGTGTATAAGGCTGGGCAGCCGCAGACTGGTCAGGGTGTCCCATGCTGACCCATGTCCACAGCCAAAAGCTCCTACAATGGTCACATGAGCATCTGAACTTGAGATCGGAGCAATGGAAGAAGGTAGCCTGGTCTGATGAATGATGTTTTCTTTTACATCATGTTAGGTGGCCGGGTGCATGTGTGTCACTTACCTGGGGCAGAGATGGCACCAGGATGCAGAATGGGATGAAGACAAGCTGGTGGAGGCAGTGTGGTGATTTGGGTACTGCCCTGCTGGGAAACCCCTTGGGTCCTGCCATTCATGTGGATCAAAGGTCTGCGCACATGGTGTGCTGGGTGTGCCTGGGCACACCCTAATCACCCTGTGCAGTGCCGATTTTACCCCTGCTTTCTCATCTCCCCCCTGCAGTGTTGCCAGCTTACCCCCTCTCCTCTCAGGAGTGGGGAAGGGTCTGGTAAATATTTAATTAACCAGCTTTCTTTTTCTGAATGAACACTGAGTGATCTGTACCGATCGCTCCTGTCTTCATTCTTAACTGAAGCATCGTAAACTATGTTTACTTCAGGTTGCAGAGAAAGGGACTGGGGAATCGTTGTCCTCCTCTTTCTTTCGCTGTCTCAAAAGTGAGACACCAGGGGTCTGTTTTAGACCCTTGATATTTCATTAAAAGCCCCATAAAAAAATAAATAATTAAAAAAGATATTTATATATATATATATATATATATATATATATATATATATATATATATATATATATATATATATATATATATATATATATATATATATATAATATTTATAAAAAAAAATAATAATAAATATATATATTTTAACTATACTATATATATGTAAAATATATATATATATAAATATAAATTTTTTGTTTTTACAATATTATATATAATATAGTTAAAATATATATTATTATTATTTATTATTTTTTATATATAAAAAAAAATGTTATTTGTGGGTGTGTGTTTGTGCTCTCGGATGCACATGTGTCAAACACAAGACCCAGGGGGCTGAATTTGGACCTCCGGGCCATTTCACGTGGCCCTCACATCTCTCCTGCAGCTGCGGCATCCCCTTCGTCTCCGCCCCCACCTTGTCTCAGCAGTCAGCAGCAACAGGAAGGACAGAACTGCTCTGCCAGATCCTGCGTTTTTCTCCTTGCAGCCACGGACAGGCTCGTTGTGGCCCCCTTCCATTCTCAGCAGTCAGCAGCAGAGAGGAGAGCAGATCCGGAGCCTCTTTGTGCAGTCAAAGCACTCCCCTCGTCTCCACCTCCCCCTAACCTCAGCATTCAACAGACTCCGGCAGCTGACTCCGGTCCTCCTTTTGGTCCTCCTCCAGACTCTGCACTTTCTGCTTCCCAGCTTTGCAGTAGCACAAGGTGAGGGGGGGCGGGGGTGCACTGTGAGGTAAGGGAGAGTGGAGGACTCATGCTGATGCGCCCCATGAAATGATGGAATTGAGTTTGACACCCCTGCACTAATGCAATAGGCTGCACACACCGGTGATATGAACATTACTTTGGCGCCCGTGCCTTGGCAGGTCAGGGCTGTTTTAGCGGCAAAAGTGGGGGCCAATTTTAGGTGGGTGGTTATAATGTCACGGCAGATCGATTGTACTTTTTTTTTGCGCTTTTCTTTCTTCCAAGTTTGTTTTCTTTTAATAATGAATTTCTCTTTTGAGTGTGACATGTCTCCAGTATAAAGATAGACTATTATTGGCAGCTGCTGTACCATTGTTCACAGGCATGCAGCATAGCTTTGGGTGTGTATATGTATGAAAGGTAAAGGGCAGGGTAGAGATTAAACCTGCTCTGCCTGGGAAGGAACCGTTTTCACCGGGTTCCAGTGTCACTTGAGGTCGTTATGTTATTTGTTTTAGGAATTGAAGTGTGAGCTCTTTGGGTCAGGCTTCCGTTATTTTCCGTCCAGCCCCGGGTCACGTAGTCGCACTCGGCACCTGGCTTACGCGCTCGTCAATCCAGAGCTGGAGGAGATAAAATTTTTTTTTTTTTTTTTTTTTTCCCCAATTACATTTTAACCCGCCCTTCCCATTTTTTGATTACTGATTAACCAGTGAAATATTCCTTTTATTTAATGCTGTGAGGACATGACATTGAATTACAAACAGACGTTCACTTGACAGGCAGGTGGAGCAGATCTGACGGTAGAGAAGTGGGTGTGTGGAGGACTCTCTCTCTCTCCATCCATTAGGTCCTCCAGAGCCTGGCACCAAGAGAGGTGCCGGATTATGGGAAGATTAGAGAGACGGACAAGGTAGGCGTCCAGACTGGGGCGTCAGATCCCATCCATACTCCTTGGATTGAAAGTATGGATGTCTGAAGATGTGCGATTCTCAGCACAGGAGATGTAGGAAGTGGTATGTCCTTCACAGCATGTTTTTAACAGCCGGAGGAAGTAGAATAGGAAAATAGGAAAATTGCTTATGGCAGCAAATTAAACCCAAATACTTGCTAATATTTAAAAAAAAAAAGGTAGTCACTCATAACCTGTACATCACACCTTTATCATGTCGTATTGAGTTATATACATTCTTTACATTTCGAATAATTCTCTTTGAGTTATATCATATACAACAATTATTATTATTATTATTATTATTGTTTTATTGTATTATGTGTGCATTATTATTGTTATTATTATTTTTATATTTGTTTTATGATATTGTATTATATTTGTTTTATTATGTTTGTATTATTATTATATTTGTTATATTGTATTTTTGTTTCATTGTATTATGTTTGTAGTAATATTTATTATTATTATTATTATTATTATTATTTGTTGTATTTTTGCTATATTTGTTTTATTATATTGTATAATTATTATTATATTTATTTTATTACATTGTATTATGTCTGTATTATTTTTATTATATTTGTTTTATTTTGTATTTGTGTTTTATTGTATTATGTTTGTAGTATTATTAATAATACAAACCTAATACAATAAAACAAATATAATAATACTAAAAAATAATACAATGTAATAAAACAAATGTAGTATTAATTTTTTTTTATTCTATATTTTTATGTTGGTAGTAGTAGTATAACAACCATATTAATACAATATAATAATAAAACAAATATAATAATATTGCTACAAACATAATACAAAATAATATGTTGTATTTGTTGCTGTTTGGTAATTAATAATGATAATAATGATAATTATTGTTGATGACCACAAAAATACAATCATTATTCTTGTTGTTATTTTGTATTTAGGTGGTGACAGTTAATGCAATACTAATAATAATAATGTATTGTTAACACCTATTACAAAATAATATATATATATATATTTTTATTATATTTGTTTTAATATTGCATGTTTTTACTATTGTACTGTATTATGTTTGTATTATTATTACATATTTTTATGTTTGTAGTAATAATAAAAACAATAAAATATAATTATAATAATAAAACATAATATTACTACAAACATAATACAATATAATAAAACTAATAATATTAATAACAACAAAAATAATACAATATAATACTAATTGTTGTTGTTATTATTATATCATATCCCAAATTTTGAGTTGTCAACAGAACAGGAATAGAGGGGAATTCCTCCAATGGGGACAGTAGTTCAGCCAGGGATTTCTCTCATATTGGAGAGATTTCCTCGCACTTCCTGTTGCAGCTATGGGACAGGAAGTGAATGTAAATCTCCCAAATTGCCCCTTTCTTATGGGCTTTCTGATCAGTTCCGCCCGTCTTGTTTTTCAGGCAGGCCTGAGTAGAAGGTCTGTTAGTCTATGGGTGTGCATCCATTTTACATCCTCTTACCTCCCAGGCCTGTCAAGGTATGGAAAATGTCTGCGGCCAATAGATGCAAGTTACCGTATTTTTCGGTCCATAAGACGCACTTTTTTTTCCCCCAAAATAATGTCTCTGCAACTTATGGTGCAAATATATGACAGGCACCGCTCCCCCCACCCCCCCCCCCCGCCGCTGCCGTCACCGCCCCCCCGCCGTGGTCGCAATGCTAGTCCCGGAAGACAGATATCCCTGGCCCCCACAAGCGCCGGGTGATCTCCTGTCCTGACACCTGCTGAGGAGACAGAGCAACCCGAGCAATGGCACAGGTCAGGCTGCATTAATGGCACTGGTCAGGCTGCATTAATGGCACAGGTCAGGCTGCATTAATGGCACTGGTCAGGCTGCATTAATGGCACAGGTCAGGCTGCATTAATGGCACAGGTCAGGCTGCATTAATGGCACAGGTCAGGCTGCATTTATGGCACTGGTCAGGCTGCATTTATGGCACTGGTCAGGCTGCATTTATGGCACTGGTCAGGCTGCATTAATGGCACTGGTCAGGCTGCATTAATGGCACTGGTCAGGCTGCATTAATGGCACTGGTCAGGCTGCATTAATGGCACTGGTCAGGCTGCATTAATGGCACTGGTCAGGCTGCATTAATGGCACTGGTCAGGCTGCATTAATGGCACTGGTCAGGCTGCATTAATGGCACTGGTCAGGCTGCATTAATGGCACTGGTCAGGCTGCATTAATGGCACTGGTCAGGCTGCATTAATGGCACTGGTCAGGCTGCATTAATGGCACTGGTCAGGCTGCATTTATGGCACTGGTCAGGCTGCATTTCTTTGACACAGGTCAGGCTGCATTTCATGGGCACTGGTAAATATTTTAGTACACCATTTGGTTCAGAATATTTTTTATTTCTTGTTTTCCTCCTCTAAAACCTAGGTGCGTCTTATGGTCAGGTGCGTCACATGGAGCGAAAAATACGGTACATTCGATCAAATATCGGTCCAGACGCTCAAGTTTTTTGAATGGAGCAAAATGCTGAAAGGATACAGATGTCCCAAAAGTGACATCTGTCCCATTCTGCTCTGGTAGGAAACCTACTGATGGATCGTCTGCTGAACAGGCAATACGGTGCCCAGATGAAAGGCGGACAATGGGGGGGGGAACTAATAATCCTTCATGCAAAATGGGGGGGGGGGGGGGGTCAGCTTTAGTTAGTTACTTTTAGATGTAATGTTGCTAAAATAGGGATTATTATGTGTGCAGTGTTAAATATCCAGGACAAATATTCAACAATAAGGACCTATATTTCCATTTCATCGTTGGAATAATCCATTGATTTCATATTGCAGAAAGTATGGAAACCATTGGATCAGCATGGCAGCCAGCATACTCCTAAAGGGAGGTCATCAGAAATTGGTTTCCCATTGTAGTTCTAGGCACATGTTACTGATAAAGCCATAGGAATTGTAGGCTGTGGCTGTCCATTGATGCTAGGATACTGTTCATTGGGTGTTGGGTGTCCTTTTTATAACGGGCAGGTTGCCCTTTTTTATGGAGTGATACCTGCTCTGTAATTGACTTTGAAAAAGGAATGTGCAAACAGATAAGGTGTGGAATGAACACGTAATAAAGAGACAGGGTGTGCAGAGCATGTCCATGTGCTATGAGTGGAATACTATAAAAGTGGAGACTGTTTAGTGATAAATTTATGTGTTCATAGTGCACCGAGACTCCACATTGGCAAAACCGGCAACGAGAGCTGAATCCACAGTGAGCGAGGAGGAATAACCCCTGAGCCAGCGCCATGTTGACCTTGAAGCTACCCAGATTGTTGACCGTTCAGCAAGTGCCCAAGGTGAGTACCAAGAAATGGACACCAAAGGTGAAATGTGTCTGTTTTTAATATATACTGTATAACCTAAACAATCTGCCTTCTATCCGTGTCTCAGGTGTTCCATGAAGATAGCATTATATGTGGGTACCGCTCCCCTCAGAGCTCTGCCTCAGCTTGTGTCCTAAGTCTCTTCCAGATGACCAACGAGACCCTTAATATCTGGACACACTTTCTACCATCCTGGTAAGAATTCCATTCCACAGATGCTACTTTCAAGTGTCTAGAACAGTTCTGGGCACTTTACAGCCCCTGGGGCCACACCCGACCCTTTTTTTTTTTACTTTCCCTGTTCAGCCCACGTGAGGTGAATCGGAAGTTAGAAAATAACTGTGAATAAGCGTTGGCGAGTCAATAAGATGGCGTTGGCTATGCTTCCACCCTCCTTGGCCATCGGTTGCCAAGATGGCAGCAGTTGCACTTCTGAGCCGCTTCAGTCATGCAGGAGGGGTGACGTCGCCCGTTGAGCAACTGGGGCAGAGACTGGGCAGGGGGCCAACAAGGATATGATGCAGGTGCGGTATGTGGGAAGGGGTTGCCAGGTCCTGCTCTACACCCGTTCAAATTAAAAGTTAATTCGGCTTATTATTGGGAAACTTTTATTATTGGTCTTCAACATTCGGCAAAACATGCACATTTCCATTATTGTTGTTGTGAAGGTTAAAGTTATGTTATGTTATGTTAAAAAAAACAGCCTAAATTAAAAGGTCAACCTATTGGTTCGGCCCTCCACAACAGTCCCAGTTTCTCATGTGGCACTTTGGGAAAATTAAGTACCCACCCCAGGTCTAGAGGATGCTGTGATGGATCCGATTGGAGAATTTCTTGCTGGTCTTTATGTCATGCTTGTTGTTGAGTCTCTGTCTTCTCCAAACTGGACTTTCTGTTGTGGACAGCCAGTGACTCGGCTTTCTCTTTTTTTACAGATCTTCCACATTCTGAAATGCTTTTTTCTGGATCTTTTCTGTCTCTACAATCTTCTGAATCTCACTTAATTCCTTATTTCGTCTTTGTAAGTGCCCTTCAATGAATGACCTGACGTTTTTCCATTTTATATGTGTTGTAAAGTCTTCAAAAAGACCAGGCAAGCAAGGAGTCCATCATTTTCCAGTAATTACCAAAGTGGGAGTAGGCCAATAGGTGACTCCAAATCTGACCATTTTCAGCAGGACTGTAGTTACAGTCTAATACAACCATCCTCAACTAGGGTTTCTCCAGAGGTTGCTAGGTGTTCCTTGAGCTGCAGCTGATTTTGATTGCCATATGATGGGGGCCTGCTTAGTTCTGGGGCCAAAGCCACATGGTAGAGTCAGTGACATGACACCAATGATCTTTTTAACCATCTGTAAGGGAGGCATTCTGACCACCAAGTATTTTTTCCACTTGCCATCAGTTTAAGGAGCATTCTTCCCACTGACCACCAATGTAAGAAGCCTTCTTCCCAATATTCCCCCAATGTAAGGGGCATTCTTCCACTGACCCCCAAAAAACTAGCTTTAGCAGGGGTTCCCCAGTACCTAAAATATTTTAAGGGTTCCTCATGGATAAAAAGGTTGAGAAAGGCTGGTTTAAAATTATATATTATATAATATATATATATGTATGTGTGTGTGTGTGTATGTATGTATGTATGTGTATATATATATATATATATATATATATATATATATATATATATATATATATATATATATATATATATATATTATAAACATTTTAAACCAGCCTTTCTCAACCTTTTTTACCCATGAGGAACCCTTAAAATATTAAGGTGTGTGTATATATATATATATATATATATATATATATATATTTAATATATTACAAAACCTGCTGGCCCAGGCTCCCCCCTGGGGAAAAATGTGGCAGGACAGGTTATCGCACCTTTTTCTGATTCCTATTGTTCTCCCCTGAAAAGCCGCTGCCACCCCCACACCTCTCCACAGGACAGAACACAAGCTGTTGCTAATGTCAACTGAAAAAAAAAAAAATACACGCCTGAGGATGATCAGATCATGTCTACACATCCAGGTGTTGTCTGGTCCGGTTTTATATTTTCTTTCACGAACTGTGAAGGTGTTGGAAGTAATCTGTCTGCTTTTTCTTATTCAAAGAAAATTAACCACTATATAGGGGTATTAAGATAAAGAAGATTCCCTGCTCTACCTCCAGTAAATTTTTTTTATTGAAAATATAACCAGAGCAATACTGACGCGTTTCTGCCTTGGCCTTATTCATGACTGGAAGTTATGGTGAAGTGTATCTTCATCTGCATGGTTTCATGCCCTGGAAGAGGGATTGCTTCCATGCCCAATATGCATGATGGGATACATTAATGGTTTGTGTTTTGTCACCTTAATGCATCCTATGCATTAAGGTGAAAAAACAACTGTCAGTGACCGGCCCCCAGCCCCAACCCCGTTTTACATACCTGAACCCTCGAACTTGTCCCACGTGGACACGCCGTCTCTCTGCTAGGGGGTTCTCGGTTGTTGATTGGATAGATTGATAGCAGCACAGCCATTGGCTTCCACTGCTGTCAATCAAATCCAATGATGCGGCCGCTGGGGGGGCGGGGCCGAGTCCTGCATTTGGTTTCTATGGACTTCTCCCAGGGGGTTATCTGATGCGGGCCAAGAGAGCCGCTGGGGGACCTCAGAAGACGAGGTTCGGGGCCACTCTGAGCAAAATGAGCTGCACAGTGGAGGTAAGTATATTTTTGTTGTTTAAAAAAAAAATACCTTTTAGGTGAATTTTTTTTTTTTTTTTTACTTGTGCAGCAGCCCTCTGACACCCCAAAGACAAGATAGCACCTCCAGAGGCCAGGGGCGGGCTAGTATTTCCCCCCAGGGCTGAGTCCTTGGCTAAAATGAGGGGACTGAGAAAGGATATTGGGTGCCAGTCACTAAAAGTTTTTTATTGCAGAATTGTTAAAGAGTTGAGGGTTAGGCATACCTCCCAACCGTCCCTGATTGGGTGGGACATTCCCGCAATTGGCAGCTCTGTCCCGGGTCCCAGGCATCCTCATTCTGGGACAATACAATGTCCTGTAATTGCCCGTAGCCCTGGACCAGTCTGATGCCCTCTAAAATATCCTTCACATCGCTGCTGTCACTCACTGACAGCCTGTGGTGGACCCCTGGCTGGTGAGACCCCTTTTACATGAGCCATTGGCTCAGTGCCCAAATGGTTGCTAGCTGCCACCCGCCTCACATCTAGCAACCAGTGACATCATGAGGAGGAGAGAGACAGAGCCCCAGCATTCACAGCGAAGAAGATTTAACTACCTCCTCCGCGCCTACTGATTAGCTCTACCCACCTCCTCCCTGCATCGTTCAGCCAGCAGCATGCAGAAGTGCAGGAAGGAGAGATGAGTTTTGTAGAAAGGCAAGTGAATCCAAATCACTCACCATGACAGATTGGGGTTAAAATCCTCAGTCAGCTCTCCCCCAGCAGCCAGCATTCTGTGCTGAATTGTCCCCACTTCAGCACTTCACAGGAGCTCCAAGTGTGTGTCAGCCTGGAGCTAGCACTGATAAGAGAAGGTAGGCAGATAAGGGGTCTGCAGAAGAGGAGAGGACACTGACACAGGAGATTACACCCCCGGAGGGATGGAAGGAGGACACATCCTTAGATATCAGGACAGGGTTCATGCTGGGATGTGACCCCCCCCCCCCCAAAAGTGAAGGACTACAGGTCCCAGAATAAACCCCTCAGAACTGAAGATGTGACCCCCCCAAAAGTGAAGGACTATAGGTCCCAGTATGAACACCTCAGAGCTGAAGATATGACCCCCCCCCCCCCCCCCCCCCCCGGTGAATTTTCGTTTTGCTTTTTTCGAAAATCCTGAAATCCAAAAATTCAGATTTTTGATTTTCCGAATTTCAAATATTCGAAATTTGGAAATTGGAAAATTTCTAAACTTCGGAAATTCGAAATTCGGAAATTGGAAAATTCTAAACTTCAGAAATTAGAAATAAGAAAATTTGAAAATTGAAAAATTCCGAAATTGACGAATTGCACATGTCTACTACATTTTGGCCAGTAGATGGCGGTCACGATCATGGTTAATAAGTATTTATTTCCTATGATCATCAGCTCCATCTAGTGGTCAATGGGTGGTACTTTCCTGATTCTCGGTACTCATATAAATAGAGAACTTCTAACCCGGTGAAAAAAATAGTTTAGTGACATTTAATTTTGCCAGCATTCGCACAAATGTATATGCAGTTTTGCAGGATGAATATCGCTGACAACTCAAGAGGTTAAAAAAAAAAGTAAGCTCTTACCTTGTAAAACAAACCATTTTGTTTAATATAGAAATGAATACAAAAACACTGAGTTTTGCTTGTGGGACTTTAGATGAGTCTCGATACAGCTGGTAAAAAAACATAGTAGAGATTTATTATATAGTACCAATAAGGTCATCTGGAAGAAGGTTCCATGTTGCCAAACAAATTGGCCAAACTATACCTGTACAATCCATAGCAATATACAAAATTTCACGGTAAGTCCACATATGTGTATAGGCATCAACCCCTAGCGAAGTGAGAATATACTCACGAAACGCGTCGGGTCACTCAAGATCCTATGTTACATTTACTATAGACTTACTGTGAAATCTTGTATATTACTATGGATTGTACAGGTATAGTTGGGCCAATTTGTTTGGCAATATGGAACATTCTTTCAGATGACCTTATTGGTGCTATAAGTAATAAATCTCTACTATGTTTTTAACCGGCTGTGTCACGCCTCATCTAAAGTCCCAAAACTCTGTATTTTTGTATGCATAACAGGGATGGAGACACTTCACAGGGTACATGCAGCCCTATTTTGTTCTTTAGCAAAACAGAAATGAAAGACAAAACATTTGTGTATACAGTGGAACCTCGGATTACGAGCATAATTCATTCCAGGAGAATGCTTGTAATCCAAAGCACTCGCATATCAAAGCGAGTTTCCCCATAGAATTAAATGGAAATGAAGATAGTTCATTCCGCATTGACTTCTATTGCATGCAATACCGCATGTTGTCAGAGGTGGTGGGGGGGCGCGGGAGAGCCTCGGAAATACTCGAGGACAGCTCGGCTGAACTCGGAAGGCCTTGGAAACACACGTGAATGGAGTATTTCCGAACGGCTCCGAACCATTCCGAGTGTCACCTCTGGCCAAATGTGGTACTGCACACCCCATTAGTTTGAATTCTGCTCGTTTTGCAAGACAACACTGGCAAACCGAGTCAGAATTAAAAAAAAAAAAGTTGCTTATCTTTTAAAACGCTCGTTAACCGCGTTACTCGTTAACCAAGGTTCCACTGTAGATGTAAAAAATCTCTCCCTTTTTAACCACTTAAGGACCGGGCCTATTTTTCAAACTTGGTGTCTACAAGTTAAAATCATGTTTTTTTTTTTTTTTTTTTGCTAGAAAATCACTTAGAACCCCCAACATATATATATATATATATATATATATATATATATATATATATATATATATATATATATATATATATATATATATATATATATATATATGACCATATCCTTCACTTATCAACTTCCATACTCCTTACTTCCAGGTTAAAGAATATGTAAACCCAACATTTCAAATTCCTGATATGTGCCTGCTGTCCCGTATACTGGTATGAGAAAGTCTTCTGTTGTCATTGTATTGCTTCCTTTGTGTGAAATCCCTGGTGATCCTGACAGTCCCTCGGCTGTCTTATTTTAAAAAGCTTTTAGGTCAGTGAAATGCGTCAGTCTCTCGCTTTAGGACCCTCAGGCTCAACACAAATTGGCTATTTAGTTATGTGTCAGAAACCATGAAATCAGGCCGAGACAGAAGTACAGTTAAATCACACTTGTTTAATAATAAAAGTAAATAGAACAAACATAGTCAAAACATAGCCAGAGTTCAGTAACCGGAACGTATAGTCAGCCAAGCCAGAAGTCAGGGATCAATGTAGTAAAACAGCAAGCAGGATTTGGAGCCAGAAGGGGTGTCAGCCAAGCAAGTCTTTTAACAGGACTGCAGGAGATAGTCTCTGTGATGTTGACTAAGGTGAAGGTAGAGATCATCTGGACTGGACGGCTTAAGTAGGCAGGACTGACGAGCAGGATATCATCAACAGCTGAGTAACTGTGGAGAGATAGGAGCTGGCAATTATCCAACAGCTGAGCGGCCAGCTCAGAGAAGGGATATTTTGAGATGGGAATGAGGGGCACCTACTAGCAAATGTACGTTGGCATAAGACACACCCCTTGCCACACCCCCTAAAAGAGAATTCACCAAAAAAAAAAGGCTTTTTTTTTTTTTTTTTTTTTTTAATACTACTATTCCTTTTATATTGGCTTTTAAAATTTACAAATGCAGCAATTTAAAAATTGGATGAAAGGTTTAGCGCTGGAAAACACTTTTTGAAAAATAAAAAGTGCATTTTATGTACAACTATATAGATCAGACCTTAATGAGGGACAACTGAGGAGGAAAGAGGGACAAGAGGGACTTTGTTCCAAATCAGGGACAGTTGTGAGCTATGCTTTCCCAAGTACTTCATGCACTTTTTTACCGATTATATTGTGTGTCCCTCGTACTGAAATCTCCTTGTCATGCCATAACCAGACTTGGCTCTGTGGCAGAATTCGGCAATCGTAACCTTCAGAACAAGACCCTCTCTCCATCTTTTGTGTGTGTTGTGCTAAAATGACAATGAATGATGGCCGCGCCGGGCCACAAAAATGTAATACATTGCAGCTTACCAATCATTAGATGTGGTGGCTGCATTAGTCTTCTTTTGTTGTGCTTTTTTTCTTTTTTTTTTTTTCTGTGTATGAATGTCAGAGTGAGATCAACAATCCTAGGGCCATCGATCACAATTAACCCAAAGCTGATAACCCGTAAAGGCTTTTAAAGTGTGACCTCTGGACGATTTAAAGTACTATAGTTGCCTTTTCACAGGTGTGCACAGTTTTAAATGTTGATATGTTTGGTATCTGTTGATTCAGAACAATATCACCTTTTATGTTTTACCAGAATATTGGGTAATATTGTGTTTTGTGTGCACTCAAATACATTTAAAGTGGACCTTCCGTCATTTTTTTTTTTTTTTTTTATCTTTCCATCTATTAAATCTTCTTCCCTTGTTGTTTTATCTTTGTATAGCAAAATAGTTTTTTTTTTTTCTGCCAGTAAATCCCTTATACAGCCCACTTCCTGTATCTTGTCTGGTCATTAGCCTAGGATTATGAAATCGTGCACAGTGCTCTCACTCTTGTGAGAATTTGCCAGGAAGGGAGGGGGGATGAGTCATAAGAGGGCCAATGAGAGCTGGAGGCGTGCCTTCTCTGTGTCTGTGTAAATCCAGGAAGTGAAGAGGCAGCAGCTTCAGCTGCCCACAGTTAAAATGGCTGCAGCCAGACTCGGTGGAGGGAGATTTCTGCAGCCTATTTGGCAAGTACAGAAGCACAGTATCAAAGCTCCCAACTGTCCCTGATTTGGAGCAATGTCCCTCATTCCTCCTCATTTGTCCCTTATTTTGGTCTGATCTATATAGTTGTATATAAAATCTATCAAAAAGTGTTTTCCAGCGCTAAACCTTTCATCTGATTTCTAAATTGTTGCATTTGTAAATTCCAAAAACCAATATAAAGGAATAGTAGTTGTAAAAAAAAAAGCACTTGTGGGTTTAACCAATCTTGTGTTTTTTTTGTACAATTCTCCTTTAAGGGGGCGTGGCCAGGGGTGTGTCCTATGCCTGCATACTTTTTGCTGATGGACGTCCCTCATTCCCGTCTCAAAAAGTTGGGAGGTGTGCAGTATATATAAAATAATATGCAAAGTGGTTGGAGGGAAGCTTCAGAATGGCAAAGAGGTTTTTATTACAAATGCTGTGAGCGGACTGCAGTTCCTCTTTAAGTGTATTTTTCCTAAAAAAAAAAAAAAAAATAGCATTTGATAAACGGCTGCACCAATATCGAGTGACAAAAAAAAAAAAAATGACAACAAACACCATGTTATTCTCCTGGACAAATATATCATCTGGGAGGAATTCTAAGGAATTTTCTATAAAAAAAATGCTGATGTTAACATGTGTGAAAAGTTAAAAAAAAAAATACCCCGGACAGCCTTTTCTTTAACCCCTTCCCGCCTGGGTCTATTGTAATATGACGACTGGGACCCCTAGTCTCATATGACGTCCTACCAGGATCAGGCCTCCTATACCCCACGGGCCGCACTCGGCACAATGTGTCACCCACTATGTCCACCGGATACGGCCGATGACCGAAAGTCCCACCTTAGGGGATTCCCCCTCCTCTCTTTAATGACAGATCACTGTACCGGCCCACTGCTGCTACCATGTGATTGCTGTGGCCAATCACAGCAGATCAACGAAAGGATTTGATTCATGCATTTCATTGTGTGCTGTTGTGATGAGCTCTGTGATTGGTCACAGTGATCACATGGTACAGACGGGGCCAATCACGGCCCATGTGTATCATGTGATTAGCTGTGGCCAGTCACCTCTAACCACAATAGTAAACACTGAATGAGTAGTTTTTATTCAGAAAGAAAATGGTTGCTTATAACTGTGAAATTCAGTTCTAAGTAATCCTAGTGTTTAAAAAAAAAAAAAAAAAAAAAAATCCTGATCACCTCTCCAGAGTAGTGCAGTGTTACTATGGTAATCATGTATTGCTGTGGTCACTATGCATAAACAAAAATGTGAAAAGAAAAAAGTAATACGTTTAAAAAAAATTTGTGTCCCTAATCACCGCCACACCAGGTATATGATGACGTTGTACTGCAATTCTTCATTTAACCGAAACATTGTGACAAAGAATTACAACTTTAAAAAACTCACCATGCCTCCTACTAAATACCTTGGACTGTCTACTTTCCAAAAAAGGGGTCATTTGGGGGGTATTTGTACTGTCCTGGTGGTTTAGGGTCTCAAGAAATGAGATGGGCCATCAGTACATCAGGATTGATCAATTTTCATATAAATATAATATTCTATAACTTTCCTTCAGACTATATAATATACACTGAAAAAACACGAAAAAAAATAAGAATCTTCTCCTTTTTTATTTTTTTTTAATTTATTTAGCAAAAAGAACAAGTGGTGATTAAATACCACCGAAAGAAAGCTCTATATGTGTGAAAACAAATGATAAAAAACGCCATATGGGTACAATGTTACATGACCGCGCAATTGTCATTCAAAGTATGATGGCGATGAAAGCTGAAAATTGGCCTGGGCAAGAAGGAGGGGGGGGGTGTAAAAGTGCCCGGTGTTGAAGGGGTTAATCACTGTACATAGTTCTTTGTACAGAATTAATGTATACATTGTGTTCTTTTGTATTTGCAGGTACTTTCTATGGAGATTGGTGTCTCTCCTGATCTCTCCAGGATCCCTACATGACCCGTTTATGTGGCCCCTGTTCATCTTCCTGGTATCCTGCTGCATCTATCCGATGATGTCCACCTTTGCGCATACCTTCAGTGTCATGTCTACCCAGGCCAGACACATCTGCTTCTTCCTGGACTACGGAGCGCTGAGTCTATACAGTCTTGGTAAGATTCTACAAGATTTTCAGTTGTCCTTGCCCAGATGGAACACTCCACCCCACTTTATTGTATACTTGGATTATTGTACTCTAGGTATGATCTGTGTTGTGTAGTTCCATTGGTCCAGCTTGGCACAATGTAAGCGGGGCAAGGTGTAGGGGGGGCGGGAGGGGCGGCTGCCCCAGGCGCAATGGTTTACTGTAAGGATGGAGGCGCCTTCCTTCTTTTACAAGACAGGGCAGTTTGGCATCTTTGTCCCGGGCGCTGGATGACCTTGTCCCAGCACTGGCTGTGATCTTCCGGGTCTGTGCTGCCCTCCTGAACACTTACCACTGGGGGGGGACGCTTG
Source organism: Aquarana catesbeiana (assembly GCF_042186555.1). Taxonomy (NCBI): domain Eukaryota; kingdom Metazoa; phylum Chordata; class Amphibia; order Anura; family Ranidae; genus Aquarana; species Aquarana catesbeiana. The sequence continues at coordinate 11,070,767 of NC_133326.1, read as the reverse complement.
CTCAGCACTGCTGTCATTCCCATGATGCCTAGTATAGTACGGGGCATTTTTTAATAGAACAAAGTGGAGGTCCTGACATCACTGACCCTCTGCGCCACCTATCTAGTCGGCGAACGCCTTGTCATTATCCAACTGGAAGATGTTGAGAGGAGAGGTGCCGACATTACACAATGAAAAAATAAATATGACCTAACAATCACCACGGTGACATGCCGCCATCCCTGTTATACATGTATGTAAAAAAAGAACGGTGGTCATGGGCAGGGCCGGACTGGGAATAAAAACCAGCCCTGGAAAAAATGTCATACCAGCCCCATAGCAACATTATACCGGCCCAACATCATTATGTCATTTTCTTATTCATAAAAGGGAAAACCATGCATTTTAAAGCACATTTGAAGAGTGTATTATATATAGATAAGACAGATATGAAAGCACATAGGGCTATATATATATATATATGAGCAAATTCTACTTTAAAGTGGTAAAAGTGTAGCAATCATCAAGGGGGACCCCAGGGACTCTGTGAATGTGAGGGGGGGGGGGGGGCTCTGGTGACCAGAGACCACTTTCGGCAAAAAGAATACACTAAGGTAAGGGGTGGCTGATTTAAGGGGAAACCTTTATATCTGTGCCCCCTTAAATTATTGTAATCACTCCCATCAGACTGGCTTGGCGGCACTGATGCTGACCCCCTCTCAGGTGCAAGAAATCTATGCATCCTCACCAGCGCCCATCAAATGCAGCATCATCAGTGCCCATCAAATTCAGGCTCGCCAGTGCCCTTCAAATTCAGCCTCACCAGGGCCCATCAAATGCAGGCTCACCAGTGCCCGTCAAATGCAGGCTCACCAGTGCCCGTCAAATTCAGGCTCACCAGTGCCCGTCAAATGCAGGCTCACCAGTGCCCGTCAAATTCAGTCTCACCAGTGCCCGTCAAATTCAGTCTCACCAGTGCCCGTCAAATTCAGTCTCACCAGTGCCCGTCAAATTCAGTCTCACCAGTGCCCGTCAAATTCAGTCTCACCAGTGCCCGTCAAATGCAGGCTCACCAGTGCCCGTCAAATGCAGGCTCACCAGTGCCCGTCAAATTCAGGCTCACCAGTGCCCATCAAATTCAGCCTCTTCAGTGGTGTGGAGAGGCATGTACTGAGCAGCCCAGGCTAAGTACCCAAGATACAGGGTGGGTCCCTGCCAGCATTATGCCACAGGCCAATGAACACAGGGTGGGCGGGGACCACGCCACTTCCGGTGCACGCGCAGGAAGCGGATTCCCATCCACCCCTCGCCCGGCGTAAGATGGACAAGAGACGCTGCTGTATCGTGGCACCAATCAGAGAAGGCTTCAAAAGAAAAAAAAAAAAAATACAAGGCTTTCTGTGAATTCTACACATTTTATATTGGTCTGGCTTGACACAATGTAAGTCTGTATATCTCATGCCCGAGGGGCCGCTGGGGAAGCCGACAGTCACTGGAGTAGTTGCCGCTACTACTCCGATAGCTGCGATTTTCCAGGTCCTGTGCCAAGTGGCTTCCCCTCTTCACACTGACCACAGGGGGTCACTCGCTTGGCATTGCTGCCATTCGGAGAACACTTTGTATTGTCTGTACAAGGCATTCTTTGATTGAACAAGGTGGGGTTTATGACATCACTTGCCCCTCCTCTTCACCTCATCTAATCAAAGAATGCCTTGTAGGCAATAAATAAAAAATACGAGGCGTCAATGCGCGATGGAGCGCCCCCGTGTGGTCAGTGTGCAGAAGGGAAGCCGCTAAACACAGGAAGATCGTAGCTATCAGTGTAGTGGCACCAACTACTCCAGTGACTGTCGGCTTCCCCAGCGGCCCCTCAGGTATGAGATATACAGACTTACATTGTGCCAAGCTGGACCAATAGAACCGTACAATACATATCATACCTGGAGGTCACGTTTTAGGAGCTGAAGGTGATCGTTGCATTATAGACCAGTCGTTCTGGTGCTTGCAGATCAGTTCCTGGCAGTTAAAGGTTAGTTGGGGGGGGGTGGGGGTGGTATGGAGAATAGTTGGTATCTCAAATCCACAATGCGAAATTTCCAATTTAATATGTTAAAAGAAAATATTAATTCATCATAGAAATTTGAGCCACAGAGTAGACTTGCCGACCATCTAACTGGGAAAATACATTACGGTTTTGAAGTGGTATACCGGGGTTATGGCTGCAGCTAAATGACTTAACCCCGGTATTAAAATTTTCAGCAGCAGCTACTTCCTGCTAAAAGCGATCCGAGCGGCTGATCGGCTGCTGGATCACTTTTAAAAGCGGAGGGAGGCTTCCCCCCCAACCCCCCAACCCCCCCCCCCCCCCCCCCCCGCTGCTTTCCAGTGGTTCTTGGGCTTACCTGGCTCATCTGGAAGCCCGGGAACCGATCCGGCAGTGGTGGCAGCTGACCATAGAGATTAGCAGAGGAAAGATGGCCTCCGCTCATCTCTATGATCTAGGAGTAGGGTTGCCACCTGTCCAGGATTCACCCGGACAGTCCAGGTTTTAAATCATGTGTCCGGGTTTCAGTCTGCCTGAAACCCGGACACATTATTCAGACTGGGCTGTGGCTCCCCAAGTAACCAAGATAGTTACACACAATCTGTTGCTGTCCGGGAGCTGCGGGAGGCTGTCTAGGGGCAGGTTCAGCATCACTGGGGGGGGCAGGGCGATGATGTCAGCAAGACCAATTTGGCCACACCCACTGTTCACTGCGGCATGCTATGCGCACCATATTACTACTCTCCTTGGGGTACCCAAAGGTGTCCTAGGCCGCTAAACTGTTCGGGTTTGGTTTGAAGAAAAGGTGGCAACCCTATCTAGGAGGCCAGGAGCAATGTCATGACATCACTTCCAGTTCACAGCTGATGTAAACAAGGCCCTTTTTTTTTTTTTGGCAAGCATTAGATTTTTTTTTTTTTAATTATTATTTTTTTGATCTGATGCTTTCTATTGTAGAGGAGAGATGTTGGGTCTTATTGACCCCAGATCTGTCTATAAGGTCCCTTTCACACTTGTGCAACCTGAAGGTCGCGCGTCTTTGACACAACTTTTTTTACTCCACTTTGACGCTACCTGAAGCAATGCCTGTGTAATCTTCAGGTCTATGGACCTCAAGTCGCATTAAAGTCGGACCAAAGTAGTGCAGGGACTACTTTGAAGTCGCTGCAACCTGAAGTTGCACATATATGAACGGTACTCGTTGGAAATCGTGGGGTACGACTTGTCGTCATGCGACTTTGCAGTCCCAAATCGCACACGTGTGAAAGGCGCCTAAATAGGACATTCCTTGTGACTGCAATAAAAGAAAAAAAAATTAAAGGGACAGTGTAAAAAAAAGAAAAAAAAGTAATGAAATAAATTAAATAATAATAAAAAAAAAATTGTTTAATGCACCCGCCGTGCTCGTGCGCAGCGGCAAACACATACGTAGGTCATGCGCACATATGTAAATGGTGTTCACACCACACATGTGAGATATCGCCGCAAACGTTATAGCGAGAGCAATCATTCTAACACTAAGCTGATAACCTGATAACCTATAATCCTTTTTGAAGCATCGCCTATGGAGATTTTCAAGTACCGTAATTTGGCGCCATTCCACAAGCGCACGCTATTTTAAAGTATGACATGTTCAGTATCTATTTACTCAGTGTAACATTATTTTTCAAAAGAATTGGATCGTATATTGTATTTTTTATTTATTAACCACTTCAGCCCTGGAAGATTTGGCCCCTTAATAACTAGGCCTTTTTTTGCGATACGGCACTGCGTCGTTTTAACTGACAATTGCTCTATTGTGCAACATTATACAAAAACAAAATTGATGTCCTTTTTTTCCCACAAATAGAACTTTCTTTTGGTGGTATTTGATCACCTCTGCGATTTTTTTTTTTTTTTTTTTTTATTTCCGCTATAAACAAAAAAAAAAAAAAACAGTATTTTTTACTTTTTGCTATAATAAATATCCCCCAAATTTCTTCCTCAAATTAGGCCGATCTATAATCTTCTACATAATTTTGGTAAAAAAATTGCAATAAGAGTATATTGATTGGTTTGCGCAAAAGTTATAGCGTCTACAAAATAGGGGCTAGAGTAATAGCATTTTTATTATTATTTATTTTATTTTTTTTACTAGTAATGGCGGTGATCTGTCGTGTGTTTTTTTTTTTTTTTTTTTTTTTTTTTTTTTTATCGGGACTGCGACATTGCGGCGGACAGATAGGACACTTTTTTGGGACCATCGACATTCATACAGCGATCAGAGGGGGTTAACTGTATTCCCTATGTGTGTTCTGTGGGGGGAATTTGGCTGACTGGCGGAGGAGGGAGATCGTTGTTCCTACTTAGTAGGAACACATGATCTTTCTCCTCTCCCCTGACACAACCGGGATTTGTGTGTGTACTAGACATGTGCAATTCGTTTAATTTTAATTTTAATTTCTGAATTTTTCAATTTCCGAAATTTTCAGAATTTTCAGAATTTCCGGAAATTCGTAAATTTGAAAATTCATAAATGTTAAAATTCGGAAAATTGAAAATCTGGAAATTTGAAAATGCGGAAATTTGAAAATTCGGAAATTTGAGAATTTCCAAATTTTCGAATTTCCGAAAAAAGCAAAAAAACGCGAACAAAAACGAACAAATTTTTTGTCTAGTGTTTACACACACAGATCCTGGTTCTCGCTCTTTCACGAGCGATCGTGGGTGCCCGGCAGTCGTCGCGCCCGCCGTGCATGTGCAACGGCTCCGGGAACACGCTCTGGCTGCTACAGAGTCTTAAAGAGACGACGTACAGCTATGACGGCTCGCGCAGGGAAGCCAACCTGCCGCAGTGGGGTTAACGTGTATTAAAAAAAAAAAAAAACGCACATTTGAAAAACCGCTGCAATCATAATTTTTTTGCTAGGAAATGACTTAGAACCTCCAAACACACATTATATATATATATATGTGTGTTTGGAGGTTCTAAGTCATTTTCTAGCAAAAAAATTATGATTTTTACTAAATTGTCAGAATAGACATGAATGGAATTTCCTGATAACTATGAATATTTATATATACAGCAAAACACCTCTGCTTGCATCTTCTTAAAAAGTAATAATGTGGAAGCAAGTGTCATCTCTGCAGCCGTACTTCTGACTCATCGCACATTATCTAATGTCTGCAGGTATTTGGGACCATTGGGTGTAGATCCTTGAAAACACAATACAATGCTCTTTATAACATCTTAGATGCAATCGTCTTCTTTCATACCCACCTGAGATGTAATGTATGTGGGCGTTTGACTTTTTTTCCTAATGATACAAAAAAGAATCTTTGTATGAATGCCAGAAACCACACATTGAACACACTGGAGTTACTCATTACTCACCCGGGGAGGTGTGGTGGCTTTTGTACCTTGCCGGCTGCTAAATGCTTCAATAAATGTCAGATCATTTCTCAACTTACTAACTATACAATGTTCCTCTGTGCGCGGTATTTGCTGTCAGTTCTACCAACAGCGAGATGAAGGTTGTAAAATACATTACTCAACCTTTCTCAACCGGAGTTCCTTTTAAAGGTTGCTAGGGGTTCATTAGCAATGAATGACTACAACAACAATCTTTTGGTAAGGAGGAGATTCTTCCTACTGACCACCAATGTAAGGAACATTCTTCTCACTGATCACCAATGTAAGGAACATTCTTCCCACTGATCACCAATGTAAGGAACATTCTTCTCACTGATCACCAATGTAAGGGGCATTCTTCTCACTGATCACCAATGTAAGGAGCATTCTTCTCACTGATCACCAATGTAAGGAGCATTCTTCCCACTGATCACCAATGTAAGGAACATTCTTCTCACTGATCACCAATGTAAGGGGCATTCTTCTCACTGATCACCAATGTAAGGAACATTCTTCTCACTGATCACCAATGTAAGGAACATTCTTCCCACTGATCACCAATGTAAGGAACATTCTTCTCACTGATCACCAATGTAAGGAACATTCTTCTCACTGATCACCAATGTAAGGAACATTCTTCTCAGTGACCACCAATGTAAGGAACATTCTTCTCACTGATCACCAATGTAAGGAACATTCTTCTCACTGATCAGCAATGTAAGGAACATTCTTCTCACTGGCCACCAATGTATGGGACATTCTTCCCACTGATCACCAATGTAAGGAACATTCTTCTCACTGATCACCAATGTAAGGAACATTCTTCTCACTGATCACCAATGTAAGGGACATTCTTCTCACTGATCACCAATGTAAGGAGCATTCTTCCCACTGATCACCAATGTAAGGAACATTCTTCTCACTGATCACCAATGTAAGGAACATTCTTCTCACTGATCACCAATGTAAGGAGCATTCTTCCTACTGATCACCAATGTAAGGAACATTCTTCTCACTGATCACCAATGTAAGGAGCATTCTTCTCACTGATCACCAATGTAAGGAACATTCTTCTCACTGATCACCAATGTAAGGGACATTCTTCTCACTGATCACCAATGTAAGGAACATTCTTCTCACTGATCACCAATGTAAGGAACATTCTTCCCACTGATCACCAATGTAAGGAACATTCTTCTCACTGATCACCAATGTAAGGAACATTCTTCCTACTGATCACCAATGTAAGGAACATTCTTCTCACTGATCACCAATGTAAGGAACATTCTTCTCACTGATCACCAATGTAAGGAACATTCTTCTCACTGATCACCAATGTAAGGAACATTCTTCTCACTGATCACCAATGTAAGGAACATTCTTCTCACTGATCACCAATGTAAGGAACATTCTTCTCACTGATCACCAATGTAAGGAACATTCTTCTCACTGATCACCAATGTAAGGATCATTCTTCTCACTGATCACCAACGTAAGGAACATTCTTCTCAGTGACCACCAATGTAAGGAACATTCTTCTCACTGATCACCAATGTAAGGAACATTCTTCTCACTGACCACCAATGTAAGGGACATTCTTCCCACTGATCACCAATGTAAGGAGCATTCTTCCCACTGATCACCAATGTAAGGAGCATTCTTCTCACTGATCACCAATGTAAGGAGCATTCTTCTCACTGATCACCAATGTAAGGAGCATTCTTCTCACTGATCACCAATGTAAGGAGCATTCTTCCCACTTGTAGGCAGGTGCAGTTAGCCATGTTGCCAGGTGCTAGGCCTCTTTTAGGTAGAGCCCTCCTGCAGTGATATCATGGGTGGGTGAGTTGGTGCCCAGTTATAAGCCAGGTTGGGAGGAGTACTGAGGCACTTGGGGCATAGGAGCTAAACACCCCACACCAGCACATGGAGGTCCTATACTGGGCAGGAGGCCGGGGAGGAATAGACCTGCACCCAGGAAGAGCCAGCTGTGGACTTTCTGTCCCTTATTGAGGTGGGGGCTAGAGCAGATTATACACAAGGCCTTTTAGGCCAGACCAAGAGTTCCCCGAGTGAGTCTGGGGGGGAGGTCCCAGGAGAGGTGTACCTAAGGAGGAGGTGACTACAGAGAGCACAGCCCTGTAAGTACCACAGTGGTGGCTGGTGCTCAAAATTTTTGGGGGGGCGCAAACAAATTGAAAAATACTGAAAAAAACCCCATCAATTGCAGCCTCGCTGTGCCCATCAATTGCAGCCTCGCTGTGCCCATCAATTGCAGCCTCGCTGTGCCCATCAATTGCAGCCTCGCTGTGCCCATCAATTGCAGCCTCGCTGTGCCCATCAATTGCAGCCTCGCTGTGCCCATCAATTGCAGCCTCGCTGTGCCCATCAATTTCAGCCACTGTGCCCATCAATTGCAGCCACTGTGACCCCCCCAGCAGGATTTAACCAGCCCCCCCTGCCCGCTCGCTGTCTGGCCAGCCCTTACCCCATCCTGGTGGCGGGTCAGGCAGCGGGTGACGGCGGCGAGCTGTGGGTCAGGCAGCGGCTCCTTGCTTCCTCCATGCTTTTTCCTCCTGCTAGGCCTCCAATAGGAGCGCCTGTCCTTTTAGCCAGTCAGGTGACGGGTATCAGACCCGCGCTTCCTGATTGGCGGAGAGGCGGTTCAGCGTTAGAAAAACTAATATTCATTCGCTTTTCTAACACACCTGGGTGGGCTCATGGCGTAATGCTCAGCGCTCCGAGCCCACCCTATTTTGAAGCCTATTAGAGCCTATGGCTCTTATCAGGTGCTTCAAAAAAAAAAAAAAAAAAACCCGCTGCTGTAATTCAGCCGCCCCGGCGTCCTGAAAGGGGCCGGACGCCTGAATAGGGGGTGACCGCGGCGGCCATGGATAGATTCATGAATCTATCCATTCTACGTATAGGGTGTGGTCTGGAGAGGGGGGGCGGTGCCCGGGTGCCCCATAACGGACGGGCCGCCACTGGAGTACCAATGACCCCGGGTGGAAGGAGAGAATGTTTTTCTAAAGATTTTTTTCAAATTTTCTCTTTTTATTGGAGGGATTTCCTCTTACTTCCTGTTTGTATCCAGGAAGAGATAGTAATTCCCCCCTAATGAGACACATTCATTCACTGTTCTCTATCTAAAACTAAATAACAAAACAAAAAAAAAAAAGTTTGTTTTTAGTAAAAATGCAACATTCCAGCATTTTTTTGTTTTTTATTGAACTAACAGAAATGCAGGAGACGCCGAGCATGTTTTTTTTCAGTTTTTCTAGCTGCTGCATCGTGTCAGTTGTCACCTTTTTTGTTTATTTTGTATTTTTGTTTATTTTGACGTTTTAGGGTCAGCTGTTGCTTACTCTGCCTATGTGTTCCCGGACCGGTGGGTTAACAGTTCTTTCCATCAATACTTTGTGCCCTGGGCTGTTCTCAACACAATCATCAGCACAGGAATGTCCTGCTACTCCAGGTATGTCCCTAGATGTTGTTATCATAGTCCTCTTATACTGATACAAGCTCTCATGATTTAATCTTGCACAGGACAAAACAACATTACTTCTAGTTATAATTAAATAAAATAGCAATAACAATACCTGTGCTGTATACCATCTATTTGGATTTCTATGTTTGGGGGTGTTTGTGAGCCCACTGGATGCAAGTGCATGGACAGCTTGGATAGGGAAATGTGCGACTCGCTGATTTAATAATAAAAAAAAAAGGAGCCTGGCATCCTATACAATAAAAAAAAATACAGTGGGGGACAATACTGATTTGCTCCCCTGCATATTTTGTAAGTTTTCCCACTTAAAAAGAAATGAAGGGTCTATCATTTTTATCATAGGGGTATTTTAACCGCTTCAGCCCCGGAAGGTTTTACCCCCTTCCTGACCAGAGCACTTTTTTGCGATTCGGCACTGCGTCGCTTTAACTGACAATTGCACGGTCGTGCGACGTTACACCAAAACAAAATTGACGTCCTTTTTTTCCCACAAATAGAGCTTTGTTTTTGGTGCTATTTGATCACCTCTGCGGTTTTTATTTTTTGTGCTATAAACGAAAAAAAAAAAGCAACAATTTTGAAAAAAAAAAAGCAATATTTTTTACTTTTTGCTATAATATCCCCCAAAAATATATAAAAAAACTAATTTTTTTTCTCAGTTGAGACCGATATGTATTCTTCTACATATTTTTGGTAAAAAATAGATAGATTTATGGCATTTTTATTATTATTATTTTTTTTTTTTTTTTTTTATTCGTATTAGTAATGGCGGCAATCTGCGAATTTTATCGTGACTGCGACGTTATGGCGGACACATCGGATATTTTTGACACAATTTTGGAACCATTGTCATTTATACAGCGATCATTGCTATAAAAATGCACTGATTACTGTGTAAATGTCACGGAAAGGGGTTAAACACTAGGGGGCGATCAAGGGATTAAGTGTGTCCTAGGGAGTGATTCTAACTATGGGGGGGGGGGCTACCTCTGACATGACAGCGATCACTGCTCCCGAGCAGTAGATCGCTGTCATGTCACTAGGCAGAACAGGGAAATGCCTATGCCATACATGGGTATCTCCCTGTTCTGCAGCTCCGTGACACAATCGTTGGACACCGGCGGACATCGAGCCTGCGGGCACGGTCATGCTGTACGTTCGCCCCGCCGGCGGCACACACGTGCCCACTAGCCTCCGCAAATTAAAGGGGACATACAAGTACGCCCATTTGCCCACCGCTGCCATTGTGCCGATGTATATGGGCGTGCAGCGGTCGGCAAGTGGTTAAACGATAGAGACAGAATATCAACCAAAAATTCAGAAAAACACGATACAAATGTTATAAATGGAGTTGCAGTTCAGTGAGTAAAATAAGTATTTGATCCCCTACCAACCAACACTAATTCTGGCTCCCACAGACTGGCTACAGTAGGTGCTCATGTGGTACACAGATTAGTCCTGTCAATGTAGGAAGGTTCTCCTAACGACAACTCGTTATGTGTATAAAAGACACCTGTCCACAGAATCTCTTTCTTCCATTCAAACCTCACCATCATGGGGAAGACCAAAGAGCTGTCAGAGGACATCAGGGACAAGATTGTAGACCTGCACAAGGCTGGAAAGACCATCAGCAAGAAGCTTGGTGAGAAGGATACAACTGTTGGAGTGTTTTTTGGCAAATGGAAGAAATACAAAATAACCATCAATCGCCCTCGGTCTGGATCTTCATGCAAGATTTCTCCTCATGGGGTGAGGATGATCATGAGAAAAGTGAGGGATCAGCCCAGAACTACACAGGAGGAGCTTGGGAATGACCTCAAGGCAGTTGGAACCACAGTCACCAAACAAACCATTGGTAACACAATACTCCGCCGTAGATTGAAATCCTGCAGCACCCACAAGGTCACCCTCCCCAAGAAGACACATATACAGGCCTGTCTAAAGTTTGCCAATGAACATCTAGAAGGATTGCGGAGAAAGTGCTGTGGTCAGATGAGACCAAAATTGAGCTCTTTGGCATTCACTCGACTCGCCGTGTTTGGAATAAGAAAAATGCTGACTATGACCCTAAGATCACCATCCCTACAGTCAAGCACGGAGGTGGAAACATGATGCTTTGGGGCTGTTTTTCTGCTACAGGTACAGGCCGACTTTGCCGCATTGAGGGGCCAATGGACGGGGCCCATGTATTGTAAGATCTTGGATGAGAACCTTCTTCCCTCAGCCAGAACGCTGAAGGTGGGTCATAGATGGGTCTTCCAGCATGACAATGACCCAAAATATACTGCCAAGGCAACAAAGGAGAGGCTCAAGAAAAAACTCATTAAGGTCATGGAGTGGCTTAGCCAGTCTCCAGGCCTTAATCCTATAGAAAATATATGGAGGGAGCTGAAACTTTGAGTTGACAAGCGACAGCCAAGAAACCTTCAGGATTTAGAGAAGATCTGTAAAGAGTGGACCAAAATCTCTCCTGAGATGTGTGCAAACCTGGTCACCAACTACAAGAAGCGTCTGACCTCTGTGATCGCCAACAAGGGTTTCTCCACCAACTACTAAGTCATGTTTTGCTTGGGGATCAAATACTTATTTTACTCACTGACCTGCAACTCCATTTATAACATTTGTATTGTGTGTTTTTTCTGGATTTTTGGTTGATATTTCGTCTATATTATTTAAAATACACCTGTGATAAAAAGTTTAGACCCTTCATTTCTTTGTAAGTGGGCTACCTTGCAAAATCTGTAGGGAATCGGATCATTTTCCCCCACTGTAAATACAAAGTACAAATGTATTCCAGTGTGTGCTCATCCCATAAACCCCTAAAAATAAAAAAAAACAAAAAATTAAAATTGCAGATAACCCCTAAAATGGGGATAAGGAATAGCAAAATCACACACGTCAATCAAAATGCCTCTACAAAAATATTATTTACTTTTATTACATTGTATCAACATGAAACTTTTGTATAAGTAAGTAGTATCAAAAGCAAAAAAATGTTCTATCCCTGGTTCACGCCGGTGCTATTTATCATGCGATTTTGACAGTTTCAAATCGCATGACAAGTCTCACCCCAATGCCGGCAATAGAACCGTTCAACCGTCATGTCACAGCGACGTTGAAAAAGGCTCCTGCCCTGCTTTTTCTTTTCTGATATCATTGCGACTTGCATAGACTTCTGTTAAATGAAGTTGCAAGCTGCAATGAAATCGGAGGTGCAAATCGCACTGATCTGTGGGTTTGAAATCACGCTGAAGTCGTGCGATTTCAATGCCGCTGAAGTGTGTCATTTCCTTTTAAATTTGGTTGTCAGTGAATGTAACAAATACAAATTTATATATATATATATATATATATATATATATACGCTGCGCTAAAAGGTATGTATAAGAAGTGCACAGTAAATAATTGATCTCACGTTAAATAAAGAACCAGTGAATTATAAATATTAATACACATATATCATACTATGGATATAGTTAAAGTGCCTAGTGCATAACTGTGTATTGCAAGCAGAAATAACGTGCTTTCTTAAAGTGTCCAAATATGTCAATAATGACCGTGCTGAAAACTGATGTTGTAAGTGATTTGAATCATATAACAAAGTGCTCATGTGCATGTAAGTAGCGACCAATTGAATCACTGATCCAGTATTGATAAAGGTCTGTGTAATCCAAAAGCTGTGATCCAAGCCGTACTAAGGTGTCATCACTCAGGTGCCCCCCTTAGGTAATAAATGCTCACCTTGGAGCGTGCGACTTTGTGATTTAAGCTAAGTCAAAACACGCATGTGAACCGCCTCTGGGCTCTATGATGGTATTGGGCTCCTGGATTCCTCAGCATACACCAACCGGGATATGAAACAGGAAAAACTTGATAGTGCAAGTGCAGTTTGAACTGTTTATTAAACAAAGCGAAAAAGATCCTCTTCAGGGGTACTCACACAGATTAGGTGCGTTAGTGCACTGCTCTATAGTCAGCCTATACTGGTGTATACCAATGGTGGTATCTGGATTATGCGGGCGTCCTCCTCAGTGCGCAATATGCCTGCCGTTCCGTCCTGACCCCTCCCCAACGCGTATTGATGCAGGGATTACGCATCTACTTCAGGGGGAAATAGTACTTTCCCCCTGAAGTAGATGCATAATCCCTGCATCGATACGCGTTGGGGAGGGGTCAGGATGGCACGGCAGGCATCTTGTGCACTGAGGAGGATGCCCGCATCATCCCGATAGTGCACCGCTCTATAGTCGGCCTATACTGGTGTATACCAATGGTGGTATCGGGATGATGCGGGCGTCCTCCTCAGTGCACAAGATGCCTGCCGTGCCATCCTGACCCCTCCCCAACGCGTATCGATGCAGGGATTACGCATCTACTTCAGGGGGAAAGTACTATTTCCCCCTGAAGTAGATGCGTAATCCCTGCATCAATACGTATCGATGATAATCCCTGCATCGATACGTATTGATGATAATCTCTACATCGATACGTATCGATGCAGGGATTACGCATCTACTTCAGGGGGAAAGTACTATTTCCCCCTGAAGTAGATGCATAATCCCTGCATCGATACACGTTGGGGAGGGGTCAGGATGGCACGGCAGGCATCTTGTGCACTGAGGAGGACCCGCATCATCCCGATGCCACCATTGGTATACACCAGTATAGGCTGACTATAGAGCGGTGCACTGACGCACCTAATCTGTGTGAGTACCCCTGAAGAGGATCTTTTTTGCTTTGTTTAACCCCTTCCCGCCGACCGTACGCAGATATGCATACTCGGCTTTCCGGGGTTATACCGGGATGATGCCCGCAGCTGCAGGCATCATCCCGGTACCGTTGTTTACAGCGGGCAGTCGACTACCCGTGTATAACAACCGATGCGGCTAAAAGCCGCTCTGTTGTTATACCGGAGGAGCGGGAGGGGACGTCCCCCCCCCTCCCGCCGCTGTTACCGGGCCTCCCGTGCGATCGGGAGGCCCGGTGTCCAATCGGGTACCTTCGGCGGCTGGCGGCGGGCTGGAACGAAGCTGTGAGCGGCTTCGTTCCAGCCTTCTCGTTGTAAACGCGGAAGCGACGTCATGACGTCACTTCCCGTTTACTCGGCTGCCAATGGTGCCGAATTTAAAAAAATACTCCGTATTCAGAATCGCCGCATAAAGAGTACCTGTCGCCACCTATTACTGTCGCAAGGGATGTTTACATTCCTTGTGACAGCAATAAAAGTAAAAAAAAAAAAAAAATTTTTTAAACACAATTTATAAAGTAAAAAAATAAATAAAATAAATTAAAAAAAAAAAAAAAATTTTTTAAAGTGCCCCTGTCCCCGCGAGCTCGCGCAGCGAAGAAAACGCATACGGAAGTCGCGCCCGCATATGTAAACGGTGTTCAAACCACACATGTGAGGTATCGCCCCGATCGTCAGAGCGAGAGCAATAATTCTAGCCCTAGACCTCCTCTGTAACTCAAACCTGGTAACTGTAAAAAAATTTTAAAGCGTCGCCTATGGAAATTCATAGGTACCGTAGTTTGTCGCCATTCCACAAGTGCGTGCAATTATAAAGGGTGACATGTTTGGTATCTGTTTACTCGGCGTAACATCATCTTTCACATTATACAAAAAAATTGTGGTAACTTTACTGTTTGGATTTTTTAAAATTCATGAAAGTGTCCCTTTTCCAAAAATTTGCGTTTAAAACACCGCTGCACAAATACCGTGTGATAAAAAATATTGCAACAATCGCCATTTTATTCTCTAGATTCTCTGCTAAAAAAATATTTATAATGTTTGGGAACTCTAAGTAATTTTCTAGCAAAAAATACGGATTTTAACTTGTAAACACCAAATTTCAAAAATAGGCTTAGTCACGAAAGGGTTAATAAACAGTTCAAACTGTACTTGCACTATCGAGTTTTCCCTGTTTTCATATCCCGGTTGGTGTATGCTGAGGAATCCAGGCGCCCAGAGGCGGTTCACATGCGTGTTTCGACTTCGCTTAATCGCAAAGTCACACGCTCCAAGGTGAACAGTTATTACCTAAGGGGGGCACCTGAGTGATGACACCTTGGCTCGGCTTGGATCACAGCTTTTGGATTACACGGACCTTTATCAATACTGGATCAGTGACGCAATTGGTCGCTACTTACATACACATGAGCACTTTGTTATATGATTCAAGTCACTTACAGCATCGTTTTTCAGCACGGTCATTATTGACTTATTTGGACACTATATGAAAGCGCAGAAGCACTTTGATATATTGCTGCTTTTTTAATATATATTTTTACTTTTGCTTGCAATACGCAGTTATGCACTAGGCACTTTAACTATATCCATAGTATGATATGTGTATTAACGTTTATAATTGACTGGTTCTTTATTTAATTTTGAGATCAATTATTTACTGTGCACTTCTCATACATACCTTTTAGCGCAGCGTATATATATTTATAATTGTTTTTGCACAATATATGTGACGTGTGTAACGCTAGCAGCTCTAGGTATGTTAGGTACGTTTTGGCATCTAGGAATTGGTGGCTCACAGGATTGTCTTTTTATTACAAATTTATCTGAAGTTACGAATTATCCGAAATAACGAATGCAGCATCTAAACAAATGGAACGAAATAATACCAAATAATAATAATACGTTTTTATTATTGTTATTTATTATTATTAATTTGTTAGGTTCCATTCATTTTAGATGCGGCATTTGTTATTACGGATAATTCGTAACTTTGGCTAAATTTTTATTCATTACATTCACTAACAGCCAAATTTGAAAGGAAATTCCAATACCTATAATTTAATAGTTAGTAATAGTTAAGTTATTATTAATTAGTTTGTTATTTCAGATTTTCAAATTTTCGGGTTTTTGAATTTTCAGATTTTTGAATTAGCGAATTTGTCTAAATTCGTTAAAAAAACGAATTCGGAACTAAACGAATTGCATATGTCTAGTAGAAAATCACGGCCGCTGGAGGAGATGTAAAGACGGTCCGCCCCCCCCCCCGCCCCCCCCATGCTGACATCACTTCCACCTTATATTCATGGGGGTCCCAAAACTTCTCCTCCAGCCCTGTGAGCACCTCCAGCGGCCGTGATTTTCTATCATCGGCAGGACGGGGACACCAATGCAGATTTAGATTTGACAAGATATGTATTTTATAATGTGAGGAGTTCTATAGCATTTTTAATTAACTGCCCATTGCTGCATACACTGGATTCACACACACAAGAGCGGTGGGGGAAATCGCATGCAATTCGAACAGGAATCGCACCACATTCCTGTTCAAATCCCATGCGATTCTTTGCAGTGCAATTTGAGCCCATTCATTTTTTTATGGCCTCAAATCGCACTGCAACGGTATCGGTACTCGGTATCTGCGAGTACTTGACCGAAAGTTCTGCTCTGGGTCCTGGAGCCTGGTGGCTTTGTAGAGATTTGGATGGGATTAAGCCTTCAGCCCCAAGTCCACATTTTGGCTGTTGGCTAACTTAACCCACAGTCTACAGGTCTATACAGTGTGTATGTATGTATGTGTATATGTGTGTGTATGTATATGTATATATATATATATATATATATATATATATAATTATATATGCAAGCAGACTGACCCTCGTGGTGCTCTCTCTTTCTCTTGCTCTCTCTGCTGTGGGAGCCTGCTGCTTGGTGAAATGGCTGACTGCTGACAGAACACTAAATGGTACCAGAGCTGCCTGTTTATTTTAGGGCAGCCGATAGGGGGTCACCCTGTTAGTTAGGAATGGACTTGAGTTTAGCCAGGAGACTTTATTTGTTTTAGATATAGAAGATGTAATTAAAATCAGACATATTCATTAATAATCCATCTAGTGAAGGAAAGCTCGTTGCTGGGTGAAATTAGTGGTATTATCCTTGTCTACGTCCCCACCACACAATGTTCTTTCAGCAGAGTTCACAACATTAAACACGTTGTACCTCCTTTCCTAGTGTTGGTTCTATTTTCTGTTAAATCTTTCCCCATATTGTCCTCAAGAGTTTTTCTGGAGGTTCTCCTCCCAGTGTCCTCCCTACGTTCTGTGTTTCCCCACTCCGCCTTCACACTACAATTTTCTGGCCATTGTCCACACTACATTCACTTGTAGATCACCCCCACCCAACTTCTACACTACACTTATGGGAGCCTCCCTTTCCCAAAGGCCCCCCCTGGCTGCTCTCTTGTCACCGTTTTTGTGTACTAGTGTCTCTAGTATTGTGAGCTTCCCATCCTCAACAGTGCTTCTCTATCCATGGTATGTTGTCTACGAACACTGTCTGACTGTCAAAGTGGAGAGAACACCAGGCCTTTCATAAACCTACAGGAGTCATGTATGCACTAAGCCCTTCATTTCCCACCAATTTCCACCCCTTTGGCTAAATCCCACCCCAATTGTGTCATGGCTGGTTCGAGGAGCTGCAAAGAGAGGAATGCTGTCAACTGCTGTCCTTCCCTCATGAGAGAATTCCCAATTCCCAAATGATTTTTCAGTCCACATTCCACTCTTTGCTCCCTTCCCAGACCCACCACGTCTTTGAGCAGATTCTCCCCCTGTATCTTTAGTGGAAATACCAACTGCTAGTGGTGGAACTACCAGGGTCGCAAAGGTTGCACTTGCGACTGAGCCCTGGCTTTCCGCCACCGTGGGGGGCCCAAGACGGCAGGAAGTGGTCCCACTGCAGAACACGTGAAAAGGCCCTGCTGCAGGACCGTAATAAAGGGCTCTGCAATGAGCGTAAAAAGCCCCATGATGAGTAAGAAGGGCATAGGTCGGCGGTCAGGGGGGCCCTTCATGGTTTCTTGAAATGGGCTAGTTGAACTTTAGTGGGATATAGGAGAATTTGCCCACATTCCTAGTGTAGACTGTAAAACAAAAAGTCCCATCAGAGGGTTCTGTTTTTGTTTTACTGTTTATGGTTTCTTGCACCGGGGCCCTGAAGGTTCTAGTTATGCCTCTGCCAACCGCTATCAATTCTCTCTCCCCAATCCCAGCAACAATTGGTTGTCACGTTACCTTCATTCTTCTATCCCTCTTCTCGATCAGTTCCTAACCTACGACCAGATCTTCCTCTGCAGCCTTTGACATGGAATACCAACTGCTACCATTTCTCTCCTTCACCTCCAGTAACAATTAATTCTCACTTTACCTTCACTTAACCTCTTCTCAACCTCTTTTCGATCCGTTCCCATTCTATGACCAGATCCTCTTCTACACCTACACCTTTAATGTGGAATATCAACCACTACTGTTCCTCTCCCACAACCCCAATAAGTTCTTACTTTTTCTTCACTCCTTTCTCCCCTCTTCTTCTTCTCTTTCTACTTCTACCCTGACCAGATCCTCCTCATCCTCTAACGAGGCATTCCAACAGCTACCATTCCTCTCCCTCACCTCCAGCAACAATTAGTTGTCACTTTGCCTTCACTCCCCTCTTCCCCATCAGCTCCTACTCTGCATCCTTTAACATGGAATATCAACTGCTAGTACCCATCTTTCCCCCACCCCCAGCAACAATTAGTTCTTACTGTAGAACACCCCCTAAAGAGCAGCTGGTGAACTTAGTTCTATTCCCCCCAGATAGAGCACTCACAGCCAGGCGCACAGCATTTTCTTTACTCTTCCACTTGGTCAAAGGAACATCTAAGGGAGTCTTTTTTGGGGGTTTTATTGGAAATGTTGAACTTTGGATGGGGATGAGAGGAGCATGGGATACCCCTGACGCTGGATAATTTTGGGGACTCCTTAGCTGACATGCTGAACTGCACAAAAGAATGTCTTGCAGAATGTCTACGCTGACAGTGACTATGACTCCTTCCAGAGACCAAAAGCTACACACAGTCACTAACTTTCCCATACTGGGGTAATTTACTCATACAGCCATAGGATCATCGGCTGCCTCCTGCCGTTATTGATCAGGCTCTTCCTAGGGAGGGAGATGTAGACTCACACCACCATAAGACAGCTGGACGCTTTCCCACCAACCTTCTGCTGGCTCTCTCCGGTGAGCTTCTCCAGACCCAACTTTTATTCCAGGACTGAAGCTTAAAAATAGCCCCCAGCTAAGCCTATCTGGTACCTTGATGTCTTCCTAATGGCTCCTTTTAGTATTCCTGCCCCAGGGGCAGAGCCCCCTGCACAGAAGAATCACGTTCAGGATAGGAACGTGGAAGAATTGCATTCAGGATAGGAATGTTTTGACCACCGGCGGCAGGAAAACGCAAACGTGCTGTGGTTTTCCTGCGTTTTGCTTTTTCCCGCAGCAAATGTAGGCTAGTGTACATGAAGCCTTAGACCCACTTTACCTTTTCTCTTAATAGTCCCTGAGTATGTTTCATGCCTCAACAGATGCTATTCTGTCTCCTCTTTCTTTCCTCATGGTTCTCCTTTGGCTATTCTTCTATTGGTTTATGACCAGTTGCCTCCTACTGTATAGACCCTTAGCTCTACTATCAGTTAATACTCGGTTTTCCTTCAAGATCAGTATCTCAACCCATATGTGACCGGGCATGCATTTGCTGGTTTTAATAAAGTTAATAGACAACATGCCTGTGGTTTGCCTTGACCTCAGGTTTGTTAAAATCAAACCCAGGCACCTTAGGAGATCTGATGATGTGTAATAATTCTAAAACAAACCATGTTACCATCACAAGTCTTTCAAATCAACACAATACTTGTACCGCGCGCTCACATTCCAGTCATCAAACAAAACAGCTTGCATTTGTTTGTCAGCTGAAACGCAGGAGCCTATTTGTATGGTAATGAATGATCAACACCTATAATTTCATTCTTTTCACTCCCAACAGTTCTAAGTTCATCTCTTGGCCTCGTTCCTCACTCTTTTATTAACCACATGCTTTTGATAGACTTAACATTCACCTGCTCTGACCTGCCAAGACCTTTTTATTTCCAACCAGCATTGTAAGAGGGGTATCGTGGTTGGCTGATTTTGGCACCCAAGCACAAGTCCCTATCCCTGCTCCAGTCCTGCTAGAACATCCCACCTGCTGAGGCTGACCCCCTCTGCCATCTTGTGCCGTGCTCCATGCCATATGCCTCCTCACAATGTTCCCAGCCATAGACCTTTATATCCCGAAGAAGGAATGTCCACACAATAAATAAATTCACTGCACTTTGCTGGTGTGGTTTAAAGAACGGCAATACAGTCGCATCACAAGGACATATATTCCAGAGTCACTTGACATACACAGTCAATCACATAAAGTGGATGGTCTGCAGTAGTAACAGGTGAAAGCACATGCAGCGCCTCAACAGCCATCTCTTATACAGTCTCTCCTCTGCCCAGGGTCATCAGTACTCACAGGACTGTGTTCTCTGTAGACATCACCTAGCTGGGTGCATCTCTCCCAGGAACCCTCCAGGGAAGAAGCTTCATACATGCAATCTGCCCTAGCCCTCACCTCCTTAAAGTGGAGTTCCACCCAAAAATGGAACAAAAGGGAAGGTGACCCCCTGACATGCCACATTTTTTTTTTACAGGAAGCGGAAACAAGATTTGGGCTCGCAATTGCTGGAACCGATCCTTTGTATGGCACTCTCTGCAGCAGCTATACTGAAAGCCAACAGGAGGGAGAGGAGAAGAAACCAGCTTTCAGCTGCTGAAGAGAGAGCCATACAGGAGATTGGTTGCCTCCCTGCTGCACCAATCACCCTGCCTGCATCTGATTCCCCGTGATGCCTGGGCCCCATACAGGAGGGCTGGGGGTACCCCCTTATCCACGGCCCTGGACTACATATAGGTCCACGCCATCTTCCTGCCCTGACCAGGGCCCATGTGTGATGGTTACATGCTGACAGATGTGGGGTGTTTAGCTCCCATGACCGAAGACACTGTGTGTGTCTCTTCCCACCTGGCTTGTATGTGGGTGATGACTAGGGATGAGCCGAACACCCCCCCTGTTCGGTTCGCACCAGAACATGCGAATAGGCAAAAAATTTGTTCGAACACCGTTAAAGTCTATGGGACACGAACATGAATAATCGAAAGTGCTAATTTTAAAGGCTTATATGCAAGTTATTGTCATAAAAAGTGTTTGGGGACCCGGGTCCTGCAAAAAAAAGTTTTAAAAACGGACGTTTTTTCGGGAGCAGTGATTTTAATAATGCTTAAAGTGAAACAATAAAAGTGTAATATCCCTTTAAATTTCCTACCTGGGGGGTGTCTATAGTATGCCTGTAAAGGGGCGCATGTTTCCAGTGTTTAGAACAGTCTGACAGCAAAATGGCATTTCAAAGGGAAAAAAGTAATTTAAACTACTCACGGCTAGTAATGAATTGCCGGTCCGACAATACACATAGAAGTTCATTGATAAAAACGGCATGGGAATTCCCCACAGTGAAAGCCCGAACAAAAATTAAAAAAAAAGACGTCAGGGGTCCCCCTAAATTCCATACCAGGCCCTTCAGGTCTGCTATGGATATTAAGGGGAACCCCGGCCAAAATGTAAAAAAAAAAAATGGCGTGGGGTCCCCCTCAAAATCTATACCAGACCCTTATCTGAGCACGCAACCTGGCAGGCCGCAGGAAAAGAAGGGGGGATGAGAGAGCGCCCCTCCTGAACCATACCAGGCCACATGCCCTCAACATTGGGAGGGTGCTTTGGGGTAGCCCCCCAAAACACCTTGTCCTCATCCCCACAACCCTGGCCGGTGGTTGTGGGGGTCTGCGGGCGGGGGGGCTTATCGGAATCTGAAAGCCCCCTTTAACAAGGGGACCCCCAGATCCCGGCCCTCCGCTCTGTGTGAAATGGTAAGGGGGTACAAAAGTACCCCTACCATTTCACTAAAAAACTGTCAAAAATGTTAAAAATGACAAGAGACAGTTTTTGACAATTCCTTTATTTAAATGCTTCTTCTTTCTTCTATCTTCCTTCGGTTTCTTCCTCCATCTTTTTCTTCTTCTTCTGGTTCTTCTGGTCCTTCCTCCGGTGTTCTCGTCCGGCATCTCCTCGGTGGCGTCGGTGTCTTCTTCCCTTCTTCTCCTCAGGCCGCTCCGCATCCATGATGGCACGGAGGGAGGCTCCTGCTCTTCTCTTCATCTTCTTCTCTTCATCTTCTTCTCTTCATCTTCTTCTCGGGCTGCTCCGCATCCATGATGGCACGGTGACTTGACGTGACCCCCCCCCCGTTATTTAAGAACCGTCAGAAGAGGAAAAGCGTCACACAGCGGGAGCCTCCCTCCATGCCATCATGGATGCGGAGCGGCCTGAAAAGAAGATGAAGAGAAGAAGATGAAGAGAAGAGCGGGAGCCTCCCTCCATGCCATCACGGATGCAGAGCGGCCCGAGGAGAAGAAGGGAAGAAGACGCCAACGCCGCGGAGGAGATGCCGGACGAGAACACCGGAGGAAGAACCAGAAGAAGAAGAAGAAGATGGAGGAAGAAACTGAAAGATAGAAGAAAGAAGAAGACTTTAAATAAAGGAATTGTCAAAAACTGTCTCTTGTCATTTTTAACATTTTTGACAGTTTTTTAGTGAAATGGTAGGGGTACTTTTACCCCCTTACCATTTCACACAGGGGGGAGGGCCGGGATCTGGGGGTCCCCTTGTTAAAGGGGGCTTCCAGATTCTGATAAACCCCCCGCCCGCAGACACCCACAACCACTGGCCAGGGTTGTGGGGATGAGGCCCTTGTCCTCATCAACATGGGGACAAGGTGTTTTGGGGGGCTACCCCAAAGCACCCTCCCAATGTTGAGGGCATGTGGCCTGGTACGGTTCAGGAGGGGGGCGCGCTCTTGTCCCCCCCTTTTTTCCTGCGGCCTCCCAGGTTGCGCGCTCGGATAAGGGTCTGGTATGGATTCTTGGGGGGACCCCACGCCGTTTTTTTTTTTTTAATTTTAGCACAGGGTTCCCCTTAAAATCCACACCAGACCTGAAGGGTCTGGTATAGATTTTGAGGGGGACCCCACACCATTTTTTAAAAATATTTGGCCGGGGTTCCCCTTAATATCCACCATCCAGACCTGAAGGGCCTGGTATGGAATTAAGGGGGACCCCCCACGTCATTTTTTTTTTTTTTTAAACTTTGGTTCGGGGTTTCCGATGCCATTTTTATCAATGAACTTTTATGTGTATTGTCGGACCGGCAATTCATTAATAGCCGCGAGTAGTTTTAAATGACTTTTTTTCCTTTGAAATGTCATTTTGCTGTCAGACTGTTCTAAACACGGGAAACATGCACCCCTTTACAGGCATACTATAGACACCCCCCAGGTACGAAATTTAAAGGGATATTACACTTTTATTGTTTCACTTTAAGCATTATTAAAATCACTGCTCCCGAAAAAATGGCAGTTTTTAAAACTTTTTTTTGCATTGATCCATGTCCCCTGGGGCAGGACCCAGGTCCCCAAACACTTTTTATGACAAGATCATGCATATAAGCCTTTAAAATTAGCACTTTTGATTTCTCCCATAGACTTTTAAAGGGTGTTCCGGGGCATTCGAATTTGCCGCAAACACCCCAAATTGTTCGCTGTTCGGCAAACTTGCAAACAGCCGATGTTCGAGTCGAACATGAGTTCGACTCGAACTCGAAGCTCATCCCTAGTGATGACTCACCCTTGACATCACTTATAAGAGGGCTTTACTTAAAAGGGGCCTAACACCTAGTGTCACTACCTGTTGTACAACACACTGTTCTGGTACAGAGCCACCTAGTGGTAAAGTGGCTAACTGCACCAACAACAACATTATGTTGGCCAAATTAGAGGATCCTCTGGACTGCAGGTTTGTTGCCCACCAATCCAGTCCAGCATTCACCTGGCTCATTTTCCCATTGCTTTTAAATACTGGGAATGTTAGCAGCAAGTGGGTGGGGTCAGGGTAAATCAGGGTAAATCTAAGAAGGCAAATGTACTTGGGTTTGCCTCACATTTATGAAGAAGCCCCCTAATACCTATGAGTCCATATTGGTTGGCAAGAAGCCTAAATGAGGTCATCCATGTCAAAATGAAACATTCACACCTGAACAGGGTCGGAGGCCTTTGTCACCGACTTTCTTTCGCATATAATGACATTTTAATATCTCTACCCCACTGATTTGATATCAATTCACACCTTCAGCCATTGAGGAACTAAAACTTATAGAGGCTTCCTGACACCAACAATGAGGTTGGGTAACTAGGACAGGATAACACCACGACTTTCACGCCTCCAATACTGCTCTTAGACCATCAACATTTACACATTTCATAGTGATTGAGGTGTCCTAAGGTGTGAATATAAATGCTGAGGGTGGGGTATGTTCCTGATTCGAATGTGACTGACTACTACTAGCTATACCATGACCTGGATACATAAGAACCTTCACAGACATGAGAACTCATTGACCAAATTGTAGGCAAAAGTATGCAAAATCTCAAGGCACCCTAGTCTAAAACCTAGTCACATCAGAAGCCCCCTCTTTTTCACATTGGAAGTCCCCCCCCCCCTCTTTTTCACATTGGAAGTCCCCCCCCCTCTTTTTCACATTGGAAGTCCCCCCCTCTTTTTCACATTGGAAGTCCCCCCCCTCTTTTTCACATTGGAAGTCCCCCCCCTTTTTTTCACATTGGAAGTCCCCCCCCCTCTTTTTTCACCTTGGAAGTCCCCCCCCCTCTTTTTCACCTTGGAAGTCCTCCCCCCTCTTTTTCACCTTGGAAGTCCTCCCCCCTCTTTTTCACCTTGGAAGTCCTCCCCCCTCTTTTTCACCTTGGAAGTCCTCCCCCCTCTTTTTTTCACCTTGGAAGTCCTCCCCCCCCTCTTTCACCTTGGAAGTCCTCCCCCCTCTTTCACCTTGGAAGTCCCCCGCCCCTCTTTCACCTTGGAAGTCCCCCCCCCTCTTTTTCACCTTGGAAGTCCTCCCCCCTCTTTTTCACCTTGGAAGTCCCCCCCCCTCTTTTTCACGTTGGAAGCCCCCCCCCTCTTTTTCACGTTGGAAGTCCCCCCTCTCTTTTTCACGTTGGAAGTCCCCCCTCTCTTTTTCACGTTGGAAGTCCCCCCCCCTCTTTTTCACGTTGGAAGTCCCCCCTCTCTTTTTCACGTTGGAAGTCCCCCCTCTCTTTTTCACGTTGGAAGTCCCCCCTCTCTTTTTCACGTTGGAAGTCCCCCCCCCTCTTTTTCACGTTGGAAGTCCCCCCTCTCTTTTTCACGTTGGAAGTCCCCCCTCTCTTTTTCACGTTGGAAGTCCCCCCTCTCTTTTTCACGTTGGAAGTCCCCCCCCTCTCTTTTTCACGTTGGAAGTCCCCCCCCCTCTCTTTTTCACGTTGGAAGTCCCCCCCCCCTCTCTTTTTCACGTTGGAAGTCCCCCCTCTCTTTTTCACGTTGGAAGTCCCCCCTCTCTTTTTCACGTTGGAAGTCCCCCCCTCTCTTTTTCACGTTGGAAGTCCCCCCCCCTCTCTTTTTCACGTTGGAAGTCCCCCCCCTCTCTTTTTCACGTTGGAAGTCCCCCCCCCTCTCTTTTTCACGTTGGAAGTCCCCCCTCTCTTTTTCACGTTGGAAGTCCCCCCCCCCTCTCTTTTTCACGTTGGAAGTCCCCCCCCTCTTTTTCACGTTGGAAGTCCCCCCCCTCTTTTTCACGTTGGAAGTCCCCCCCCTTCTTTTTCACGTTGGAAGTCCCCCCCCTCTTTTTCACGTTGGAAGTCCCCCCCCTCT
This sequence comes from Aquarana catesbeiana, assembly GCF_042186555.1. Lineage (NCBI taxonomy): Eukaryota > Metazoa > Chordata > Amphibia > Anura > Ranidae > Aquarana > Aquarana catesbeiana. Next base: position 11,045,172 of record NC_133326.1, on the reverse strand, counting down.
TTTTCACGTTGGAAGTCCCCCCCCTCTTTTTTCACGTTGGAAGTCCCCCCCCCTCTTTTTCACGTTGGAAGTCCCCCCCCTTCTTTTTCACGTTGGAAGTCCCTGCCCCTCTTTCACGTTGGAAGTCCCCCCCTCTTTTTCACGTTGGCAGTCCCCCCCTCTTTTTCACATTGGAAGTCCCCCCCACCACATCAACATCAGAATCCTCAGTCCTTTCACATCAGGGTCCCCTCTACCTTCATATCGGGGTCCTCTCTACCTTCACATTGGGGTCCTTTCTACCTTCACATCGGGACTCCCTCTACCTTCACATCAGGGCCCTTTCTTCCAATTTTCACCACAGCACTGCTAAGGTAGCAAGGCAATGGGTGGAAAGCAGAGCATGTGTAGACAGAGATGGACTTCTGGATGTGGCCCTGAATGCTACCCACCCTGGATTAGTGTTACACGATTCCATGGGGTTGGCGACAGCCCCACCTGCACCATGGAAATGCTCAATGTGTGCAAAGATATGGGATAGGATGGCAGTGGGGAACCCCAGACAGGTAGACAGAGGTAGACTTCTAAATTTAGAAGTTTTACGCATTTCAATGGTGCTGGCAGCAGGCCCACCTGCAATATGGAAACGCACATTGTGTGCAAAAATTAATGAGATGGGATGGCAACACGGGACTCCAGACAAGCCCAGGCGCCACCCCAAGCTGAGAAACATTGACCTAGATAATCAGCCAGGGGAACACCTTCAAAAAGTACCATAATGTTTTGCATGTTTGTCAGCAATCAACAATGCAATGTCCTCGGGACTTCTTACTCTCATGCTTACCTTTTGTTACTGTTGCTGACAGGCTGGGTGCCCCCATTCTGCATTATAACCAGGTCCTGGCAGAAAGGTAAATGGGCAGGAAGTGAATATCTATCCCTCCTGTCCAATCTGGGTCTGATCTGTGTATGTGAGGCAGTCCTTGCCACTAATGATTTAATAATAATTGTTATCCTAACTGCACTGTGGTCTTCTAAATCGACTGTGGACTGGAACTGTTACCTGAATTATGTCTTAAGGTGCTAAGCATTAAAGTGCACCTGTCTTCACGTGACCAACCCCCGAAGCCGATTCCTTTTGGCTCGTCTTCCAAGAGTTTTGTTGTGCTCCTTATATCTTATCCTGAGGCTGCAACTGAAAACGCACATTTCTCACGCTGTAGACAAACTTGGAAGAAAAATCTTTTTATCAAGGATCAGTAAATAAATGAGCTCCATTGTTTTGCCATGGAGTAGTCATCCAGGTAATTTCATTTCAAAAAGCATGTGGTTTATTCACATGACAGGTACACTTTAAGCTTTGCAAATCTAATAATTTGCATGTTTAGTAATTGGTGTTAATTCATTAATTGGCTTATCAGACTAATTCTGTAATTTAACCTCTTATGGGTGTGGAACCTTTTGTATAGGGACCCTTGTCATTATTCCTATGTGTTGGGCTGGCCATGGTACGGTCATGCAGTTTGGGGTTACCTGGTCCTCCTCTTCTTTTCTGTGTGTCTACAGGTTTCCAGAAGAGACTCGCCCGCGGATCAGCAAAGTATTGCGGACAACGGCCTTTGCATATCCCTACCTGTTTGACAGCATTCCATTGTTCTATCGGGTAGGACATGGAGCTGGGTGGCACCATTGGTGGGACAATGTGAAAGACCTCATTGTTATCTTGTACCAGGCTTTGTCCTCTGATAAACCTGCTGGGTACATTTGTGTAGCACTGTTTTTATATTTCATACAGTTTTATACAAGTCAAGGCTATGAGACCGAGGTCAGAGGATCTAATAATGGAAAGATCTCCCCTTGCGTAGATCCATGTCACAGCCACAACTAGTGCTGGTTTTTATATCGGGGGAAAGAGTAGTGACCTTCAGGTCCCATTCACACCTCTGCATTTTGGAACTTGAATCCTGAAGCTCCAAAAAGTTCTGGAGCTTTTTTTCGTAGCTCGAATCGAGCAGATTGGTGCGTTTTTTTTTTTTTTTTGTTTTTGTTTTTTTTTTAAGCGTTTTATGTTCCATGGAAATGCATGGAAAGGTTTTGAGTGTTTTTCTGCTGAAGTGCAATAATTAACCACTTAACGACTGCCCTATAACCGATTTTACTGCTACAGGGTGGCTATTCTGTGCAGAATTATGAGTATATATACACGTGATTCTGCACTTCGGCCTGGGGGGGCGCACGCAAGCAGCCGGCGCGATGCTTTTGCTGTCACAGCACAAGCCGATCAGTAGACATGTGCACTGACAGAAAATTTTGTTCATTTTTAGTTTTGGTTTCATTCGTTTTTTTTTTTGAAAATTAAAAAATTTGAAAATCTGAACGTAATAATAACTATTAAATTATAGGTATTGGAATTTCCTTTCAAATTTGGCTGTTTGTGAACGTAACGAATACAAATTTATCTGAAGTTCCGAATTATCCGAAATAACGAATGCCACATCTAAACAAATGGAATGGAACAAATTAATAATAAATAATAATAATAATAATAATAAAAAGGTTTTATTATTATTATTTATTATTATTAGATCGTTATGTTACATTCTTTTAGATACGGCATTCGTTCATTCTTATTTTCAGATTTTCAAATTTTCGAACATCCGAATTTTCCAATTTCCGAATTTTAGAATTTTCCCATTTCCGAATTTTAGAATTTTTCCATTTCCGAATTTCCAAAATTTCCCATTTCCGAAATTTCCCATTTCCGAATTTCCGAAATTTCCCATTTCCGAATTTCCGAAATTTCCCATTTCCGAATTTCCGAAATTTCCCATTTCCGGAAATTGAAAAATTCTGAAATTTTGGAATTAACAAATTTGTCAAAATTCGTTAAAAAATGAATTCGAAACTAAACGAATTGCACATGTCTACCAATCAGCGGGTGCTAGAGCTCAGGGCGAACATGCAAATCTGCCCCGCCCCCCTCCCAAGATGTAGGAGCATTATGTGTCTGCAAAATCCCCCCCCCCCCCCCCCAAAAAAAATTGAGCACTAATCTGCATGCTTACACCCTAGGCATAAATTCCCCTAGTACAAATCCACCCGACTGCTGAAATCCCCCCCCTCCCCATCCTCCAACATAAATGCTGCCCCCCCCCCCAAAAAGTCACCCCCTCCTAGCACAAATCCTCTACCCCTCAACGTCCCCTCTGAGTAAACATCCTCTCTCCCCCCACTCCAAATCCTGCCTCCTAGCACGGATCCACCCCCTAAATTTCCCTTCCTAGCACAATTCTCCTCGCCCTTCACCATATCACCTCTTCCAGCTCAAACCCCCAAAATCCCCCCTCCTAGCACAAATCCTCCTTCCCCCAGTCCCCCTTCCCAACACATATCCCCCCCCCCCCCCAATCACCACTCCAAGCAGATCGCCATTCTGACAGGAGGGAAGGATGGAATTTGTGTTCCTGCAAAGCAAGGAATAAAACTCCATCTCTTCCCTTAGTAAAAGCACCTCCCCCACAGTACACAAACACTGGCTAGGCACACATTTAACCCTTTGTTTGCCTCTGTTAACCCTCTCTAAGCTAGTGTGATTAGTACAGTGACAGTGCATAATTGTAGCACTGATCACGGTATTAGTGTCACTGGTTCCCCAAAAATGTCAGTTATGCCCCGTACACACGGTCGGATTTTCCGACGGAAAATGTGTGATAGGACCTTGTTGTCGGAAATCCCGACCGTGTGTGGGCTCCATCACACATTTTCCATCGGATTTTCCGACACACAAAGTTTGAGAGCAGGCTATAAAATTTTCCGACAACAAAATCCGTTGACGGAATTTCCAATCGTGTGTACACAAATCCGACGCACAAAGTGCCACGCATGCTCAGAATAAAGAGACGAAAGCTTTTGGCCACTGCCCCGTTTATAGTCCCGACGTACGTGTTTTACGTCACCGTGTTCAGAACGATCGGATTTTCCGACAACTTTGTGTGACCGTGTGCATGCAAGACAAGTTTGAGCCAACATCTGTCTGAAAAAATCCATGGACTTTGTTGTCGGAATGTCCGATCAATGTCCGACCGTGTGTACGGGGCATAAGTGTCTGATTTGCCCGCCACAATATCGCAGTTCCGCTGGAAGTCGTGGATCACCGCCATTACTAGTATAAAAAAAAATACAGTATTGTCCTAATGTGCTTGTATGCGATGTATACTAGCACATTAGGTCTTGACCTTGTAGGAAGAAAATAAAGTCCAGCGGTATACAACCGCTTTAAGATAAAAAGCCTTCTGTGTGCAGCAGCCCCCCTAATACTTACCTGAGCCCCATCTCTATCCAGCGATCTTGGAGTGTCTCAGCTGCCTGGGACTCCCCTCCTCATTGGCTGGAACAGCAGCCATTGGCTCCCGCTGCTGTCAATCAAAGACAGTCAGCAAATGAGAATAGAAAGGGGGCGGGGCTGTGTCGCGGCTCCATGTCTGAATGGACACAGGGAGCTGTGACTCGGCTCGGGTGCCCCCATAGCAAGATGCTTGCTGTGGTGGGCACTCAACAGGAGGGAGGGGCCAGGAGCACCAAAGAGGGACCAGAGAAGAGGAGGATCAGGGCTGCTCTGTGCAAAACCACTGCACAGCGCAAGTAAGTATAACAGGTTTGTTATTTTTAATTTTAAAAAAATGAGACTTTACAATCACTTTTAAGGAGTGTGGTTAAACAAAACCTGGTCTTCCTTGTACCTGTAAATAATGCTTTGATTGTTTTGCCTGGGCCTTAAAGAAGAACTTCATTAAAATAGTCAGGGACTGCTTAGCAACCAAGGACTGTTGAGATAATGAACACTTTGGTGAGAAGCAGGGCCCCATCTATCCTGTCTGATGTTGGTGTGCATTAAAAAAAATGGCAGGGGGACAGAGGATGCAAGGTCAGTAGGGCAGTGTATAGGAGTCAGTAGGGCAGTGTATAGGAATCAGTAGGGCAGAGGATGAAAGGTCAGCGGGGGAGTATACAAAAGTCAGTGGGGCAGTGTACATGGGGTCTGCAAGGCAGAGGACAGGGGTCAGCTGGGTGGAGAGCAGGGATTATCAGGGCAAAAGACAGGGGTCAGCAGGGTGGAGGGCAGGAATCGGCACAGCAGAAAAGGGTCTGCAGGCCAATGCACAGGGGTCAGTATGGCAGAGAAGAAGGTTCACAAAGGCAGAGGACAGGGATCAGCAAGACGGAGTACGGGGGGGTCAGTAGGGCAGTGTAAAGGAGTCAGCAGGACAGAAGACAAGGCTTTAGTAGGGCAGTGTACAGGGGTCAGCAGAACAGAGGACAGGAGTCATTAATGCAGGGTACAGGGGTCAGCAGGACCAAAGACAGGGGGTCAGTAGGGCAGTGTACAGGGGTCAGCAGGACCAAAGACAGGGGGTCAGTAGGGCAGTGTACAGGAGTCAGCAGGACCATAGACAGAGGGTCAGTAGGGCAGTGTACAGGGGTCAGCAGGACCAAAGACAGGGGGTCAGTAGGGCAGTGTACAGGGGTCAGCAGGACCAAAGACAGGGGGTGAGTAGGGCAGTGTACAGGGGTCAGCAGGACCAAAGACAGGGGGTGAGTAGGGCAGTGTACAGTGGTCAGCAGGACCATAGACAGGGGGTCAGTAGGGCAGTGTACAGGGGTCAGCAGGACCAAAGACCGGGGGTGAGTAGGGCAGTGTACAGGGGTCAGCAGGACCATAGACAGGGGGTCAGTAGGGCAGTGTACAGGGGTCAGCAGGACCATAGACAGGGGGTCAGTAGGGCAGTGTACAGGGGTCAGCAGGACCAAAGACGGGGTGAGTAGGGCAGTGTACAGGGGTCAGCAGGACCATAGACAGGGGGTCAGTAGGGCAGTGTAGAGGGGTCAGCAGGACCATAGACAGGGGGTCAGTAGGGCAATGTACAGGGGTCAGCAGGACAGAGGACAGGAGTCAGTAATGCAGGGTACAGGGGTCAGCAGGACAGAGGACAGGAGTCAGTAATGCAGGGTACAGAGGACAGGAGTCAGTAATGCAGGGTACAGAGGACAGGAGTCAGTAATGCAGGGTACAGAGGACAGGAGTCAGTAATGCAGGGTACAGAGGACAGGAGTCAGTAATGCAGGGTACAGGAGTCAGCAGGACCATAGACAGGGGGTCAGTAGGTTAGTGTACAGGGATCAGCAGGACCATAGACAGGGGGTCAGTAGGGCAGTGTACAGGGGTCAGCAGGACCAAAGACAGGAGGTCAGTAGAGCAGGGTACAACGGTCAGCAGGACAGAGGACAAGAGTCAATAATGCAGGGTACAGGGGTCAGCAGGACTGAAAAAAGGGGGGTCAGTAGGGCAGGGTATAGGGGTCAGAAGGACGGATTACAGGTAATTAGTAGGCTAGTGTACAGGGCTCCACTCTGGGACAGAGCCTTGATTTGCCAGGACGCCGGACTTGCATAAAATCCCGGGACAGTCCAGACGAATCCAGGTAGGTCGGGCAGCATGTTCTAGTCTAGGAGGAGAATTTACCAGCCTGAAGGGCTACTGCCCCCCCCCCCCCCCCCCAGGTAGCCCAACTGACAATTACCAGGAGCTCATTGAGGTCCCAGCTTTGCTAATGCTGGGGGGTCTACTTGCTAACAAGCTCTGACGCTAAAGAAAGGGGTTTTCACCTGGGATTCGGTCTGGAGAGTCCACTAATGAAATGTCTGCCTGACACTGGACGGAGGCATCCAAGTACCCAAAGGACTTCTGAGTACCGGCCTGATTGCAGGATCTGGGTGACTGTTGCTGCTGTTAACTCCCTTGGTGCACTAATACTAAGGCTTGCCTGGCCTGGGACATTGCGCATGGTGTCCCAGTGCTGTCCATTTCCTGAGCTATTGTAGAAGGGACTGTTCTAAGAAGTAGCTGCAGAGTGAAGTTTCCTCCTATTGGTCAGTGTTCTGGAATATCCCATGGCTCCTGGTACCCTATCCAAAATTGTTGAGCAATAAACATTAACCACTTCAGCCCCGGAAGATTTGGCTGCTGAATGACCAGGCCATTTTTTTGTTATACGGCACTGCGTTGCTTTAACTGACAATTGCGCGGTCGTGCGACGCTGTACACAAACAAAATTGATTTCCCCACAAATAGAGCTTTCTTTTGGTGGTATTTGATCACCTCTGCGGTTTTTATTTTTTTCGCTATAAACAAAAGAGCGACAATTTTTGAAAAAAAAAAAAAAAACACTATCTTTTACTTTTTGCTATAATAAATATCCCAAATTTAAAAAAAAATGTCTTCCTCAGTTTAGGCCGATTATATATTATTCTACATATTTTTGGTAAAAAAAACGCAATAAGTGTATATTGATTGGTTTGCGCAAAAGTTATAGCGTCTACAAAATAGGGGATAGATTTTTGGCATTTTTATTTATTGATTTATTTTTTTACTAGTAATAGCGGTGATCAGCGATTTTTATTGGGACTGCGATATTGCAGCAGACAAATCAGACACTTTTGACACATTTTTGGGACCAGTGACATTTATACAGCGATCAGTGCTATAAAAATGCACTGATTACTGTATATAAATGACGCTGACAGGGAAGGGGTTAACACTAGGGGGCGATCAAGGGGATAACTGTGTTCCCTGTGTGTTCTAACTGTAGGGGGGATGGGAATGACTAGGGGAAGAGAGAGATCGGCGTTCATACTTAGTATGAACACACGATCTGTCGCTACTCCCGAAAGAACTGGGATGTGTGTGTTTACACACACACATCCCGGTCCTCGTTCTGTAACACGAGGACCGGATACTAGCATACTAGCTCATTATGTAATACTCGCCTGAGATCGAAGCCCTCGCTGCGGTGCCCGCACACCGCTCCAGCAGCCGACATCACTCCCGGGGGGGTTACTTCTGGGTATCGCGGCTCCGGGGCTGTGATTGGCCTGGAAACCGCGATTACGTCACTCCCGTGCATGCGCATGGTAACGGCATACTCACCGAAGCAACGACACATACGTTCAGTTGTGTCAGCGCGCATGTGCCGATGACGCTGGCACGTGCAAATACCGTGCAGGTTTAGGAGATGATATCCTGGGTAGCTTACAGGTAAGCCTTTATTACAGGCTTACCTGTAGCACAAAGTGCTCTGTAAGGGTCTACAACCACTTTAACAAAAACAGCGTTATTTCGGAATGGTACTCTAACAACACACACAGTCTTTGATTTCAGCGATATGTGTAGTTAGAATTCGACTGGAGTTCGATGTAAAATTCGATTCGAATTTCAGTCCAAACTTCCGGGAATTCGGACGATTTTCGTTACGTTATTCTGTAAAATTTGTTTATATTGTAATTCGAGTATTCGGATAGATCCTAATCTCCGAATAACGAAAAATCAGTCCGAATATTAATTTGTAACGAAACGAACCGCACATGTCTAAGAATGAATGTTGCTGTGTGGGCTGCCACCGCACTAGTGGGAAAGGAACCTGGGACAACTCGGTGGCCTTGATGGGAGTGAGAGCTACGTTATTATTATTATTATTATTATTATTATTATTATTATTATTATTAATAAGAAAAGTTTCCTAGTGTGTAATCTTTTAAACTCCTCTAAACTCCTCCAGACAAGATTTTAGTATTTTATATTAGACATGTGCATTCGTTTTCGTCCGAATGCATTTTCGGACGAATTTTAGGTTTTTTCGTTAGCGTTTTAACAAACGATAACGAAAGTGCAGAATCCGAAAAACGAAAGATCCGACATAAACAAATGCTTTATTTTCGTTGCTACAACAGTTGGATATAGATAGGAGATTCGACATGATGATGACAATAACAATCTGTGTCCATCAAACCTGTGGTCGAATGTGCCTAACCTTAACTCTATTAGTCCAAGATTATTCTACATAGAGAGTAAAGATTCGACGTAGGGGAGAAAAGATTCGACATAGGGGAGAAAAGATAAATAAAAATAATGATGATGATGAATGTTATTGGCTGATTGTAACCAAAGAGGAGGAGCAGTAAAATAGCTAGAACTAAGTACACACGTACTTTGGCTTATGGTGTCTGTTGAAAGATCTAAAAATATTCGACGGAGCAGGTAAACTATACGGCGTCGTACAGTTAGCTGCTCCGTCGAATCTTCTTTGAACATTCGACAGACACCATAAGCCTTCAATGACAGATTCGACCTTTATTTGGATTTTCGGACGAATGCAATTTTTAACGAAAAACAAAATAAATAAAAACGAATTTCAGGAGTAACTAAATAAATTTATTTTTCGGACGAAAACGAAATTCCGAAACGAAATATTTCAGTGTGCACATGTCTATTTTATATATGATGGTGCAGTGTTGGCTTGCAGCCTTTTAACTCCATATCTTTATTTTTTTATTTTTTTTTGCACAGATGTTTCTTTGCTCCGGTGAGGATTGCACACACAACGCTGCGATGACCATGCATTTCTGGCACACAGCTTTTGCCTTCTTAACTGGCTTTCTGTTTGCCACACACCTTCCAGAAAGACTTGCCCCTGGGTGCTTCGATTATGTAGGTGAGTGTCTGGCTTTTTTTTTTTTTTTTTTACAGGCCCTATTATGGATTGCCACCCAGTGCCAGTGAACATTTCAAGTTTCTCTTGAACGAATGTGTTGAGCCAAGACTGGATCTTTTCCACGCCGGCACCCTCCTGGTCCTGTATGGGTCAACGGAATCGGAGATGGGAACCTTCAGCGGGACCTCCCAAGTTTCTCTAAATTATAGCGTCTAAAGTAAGGTGTACCTGGAAAAGCTTTACACAGAGCGAACAAAACTATTTATTTTCCTGGCACACTTGCCAGCCAGCAAAAAAAAAAAAGAAATGACATTGGGGTAGATTCACTAAAACTGGAGAGTGCAAAATCTGGGGCAGCTGTGCATGGTAGCCAATCGGACTCCAGGTATTTTTTTTAATCAAAGCTTAAAGTGGTTCTAAAGCCTTCTGTTCTATGCATTAAGGTGAAAAAACTTCTGTGCTGCAGCTACCCCCCAGATACCCCCACCCCCACCCCCCAAATTTCCCCTCCAAGCACAAATCCTCTCCCCCCCCCTACACTCTATTACCTTTTGTAGCACAACCCGCAGTCCCCCCAAATTTTCCCTCCTAGCACAAAACTTCTTCCCCCACCCCAACACATATCCCCTCAAATCACTCATAGCACACCTCCCCAAATTTCCCCTCCTAGAACTACTCATGGCCCCTGTTGCCCCCCCCCCCAAAAAAAATTTCTCCTCCTAGCACAAATACCCCCAACAATCCCTGCTAGCACAAATTCCCTCCCCCTTCCAAAAAAAAAATCCCCCCCCCTCAAAAAAAAAAAAAAAAATCCCCTCCTAGCACAAATATCCCCAACAATCCCCGCTAGCACAAATTCCCTCCCCCTTCCAAAAAAAAAAAATCCCCTCCTAGCACAAATCCCCCCCCCCCCAATCCATATTACATTTTGTAGCACAAACCCCCCAAAATTCCCCTTCCTAGCACAAATATTACACCCCCCCCAATCCCCCCTCTTAACACAAATCTCCTCAAATCACCACTCATAGCACACCTTCCCGAATCTCCCCTCCTAGGACAATTCAAATCTCCTCACCCAATCTCCCTCTCAACCCCCAACCTCACACAATACCACCAGTGGCGGCTGGTGAAGTTTTGGGATTTGGGGGGGGGCACCAAACCCCGCCCTTCCCTTTTGATCCCTCACAGTTCTTATAAGCCCCACCCCTTATAAAATCCACCCACTCTGTCCCCTGTATTCCACTTGCTTCCACTCAGTGTCAGGAGTATACAGCTCAGGCTCGCAGATCAAGGTATACAGCTCAGGCTCGCAGATCAGGGTATACAGCTCAGGCTCGCAGATCAGGGTATACAGCTCAGGCTCGCAGATCAGGGAATACAGCTCGGGCTCGCAGATCAGGGAATACAGCTCGGGCTCGCAGATCAGGGTATACAGCTCGGGCTCGCAGATCAGGGTATACAGCTCGGGCTCGCAGATCAGGGTATACAGCTCGGGCTCGCAGATCAGGGTATACAGCTCGGGCTCGCAGATCAGGGTATACAGCTCGGGCTCGCAGATCAGGGTATACAGCTCAGCATTACAGATCAGGGTATACAGCTCAGCATTACAGATCAGGGTATACAGCTCAGGGTATAGAGCTCAGCCTCACAGATCAGGGTATACAACTCAACCTCGCAGATTAGGGTATACAGCTCAGCCTAAGCTCGGAGTATACAGATTAGGGTATACAGCTCAGCCTCAGCTCGGGGTATACAGATTAGGGTATACAGCTCAGCCTCAGCTCGGGGTATACAGATTAGGGTATACAGCTCAGCCTCACATATTAGGGTATACAGCAAAGCCTCACAGATTAGAGTATACAGCTCGGCACCGCCATCACAACCCCCCCTCCCCCCCTCCCCCCTGTGGCCAGTCCGGTGGCACCTACTGCTCTGTGGCGTGGCTCTCCTCCTCCTCTCCTGGAGTAGCGGTTGTCGGGGCTCTCCTCTCCTGGAATAGTGGCTGGCAGGGGGTTTCCTCCTCCTCCCCTGAAGTGGGAAGCGGTGGCTCCAGTGTGGTTCCTTCCTCCGCCATGTCTCCTCTTCCGCCAAAGAGATGGCATCCAATAGGATTGCCTGACGCTTTGGCCAATTGGGAAACAGGTCTCACAGACCTGCCTCCTGATTGGCGGGGAGGAACGTTGGTGTGAAAATAGCGGAAATTCATTCGCTATCGTCACACAACAGGCTGGGATCAGGACGCAGTGCTATGCACCCTGAGCCCACCCTATTTTAAAGCCCTATTTAGAGCCTCTGGCTCTAATCACATGCTTCAAAATACACCCCCCCGCCTATTCCTGCCCATAGTAATTCATGCGCCCGGCGTCCTGAAAGGGGCCAGGAGCATGGATAGGGCGGGAGGTGTTGGGGGGGTCGGCACCCATGTGCCCACAATGCATGGGACACCACCTGATACCACAGTGCCCAGGGCAGCTACCCCTCCTGCCCACCCCTTGTCTCGGCCCTGGGCATATGTATTGTTAGGGCAGTGAGAACAAGATTGGGGGACAAATTGTCAGAGGTCTGTAGAGATTGTCACTCCAGCTACAGTCAACCCATAAGAGTGAAGGACATACAGTAGAAGCTTGTGCTCAAAGCTGATCAGGAATATAAGGAACTTCCCCACTTGATGTCTAGACCAAAATATTGCCTTAAACCAGTAATTGGCTGCAGAACAGTGTAGCACCCTCCTAGAGTAGTGTAAGCTGCTCCTATAATCAGTGGATCAGGGGTTGATTGTTTAGGCCTGATCAGCATCTCACAGGCTGCTGCTCTGATTACTTCCCCTGCATTCTAGTGGATTCTATAAATTATAGTGGGAGGAAATACAAGGGAAGCAGCCTTGAATATTTATGGAACTCCAGCCCATCCCTGGGGAGGTGTACCCAGAAGGTGGTGAAAGAGCCCATAAATAGTCTGGAGCCTGAGGCAGGAGGTTCCTTGGTCCAGTCCTGCTGGATTAGTCCGTTGTGCAAGGGCTCTTCCCCAGGGGCAAGATTTCTGAAATTCTAGAAGACCGTGAGGTCTTAGCCGAGGCTTCAGCTGGGGGACCTATTTGCAAAAATTTAGTCCTGGAGTCCATCTGGGTCTGGAGAAGAAGTTTGGGGGGGGGGGGGGGTCTCCAGCTGTCCTATAGTGTTGTGAGTTTGTGTCTCCCTCGCTGGAGAGTGCCTGGTGGATATCTGAAAGAGGCTACCGATCATCCTGTGGCCATGTGAATAAATGACACCGGTGCTGGAAACTAGTGCCTGTGTTCAGTTTTTTTTTTGGTTTATTTAAAAAAAAAAGCCCAGGTCTCCTGTCAGCATTAGAGATTCTGTGGGACATTTTTGCATAGCTGAAAAAGCTGGAGACGAGTTCTCAAAGCATTCAGTTCTTCAGTTCTGCGGTCCATGCTCCCAAGATCTGTATCCTAATAAAACCCTAACAAAAAAGACCCCTAGACGGTTCCTATGAACCATTGGAAGAGTGAAGAAAATGTTATGTGCCTGACTGTGTGTGCCCTAACTAGGGAATAAGGCTAAGTTCTCCAGTGGCTTTCTAGGGGGGTGGCTTTTTTCTTGGGTGCCGTTTCAGCTTTGCTTGCTACATTTCATAATTTATCAGTGCACCAAACATATCTTCTTGATGATTTTGATATATTTTGAACTAAAACTAAAATTTCCTCTTTGCTTTAGGCCACAGCCATCAGCTATTCCATGTGTGTGGTATCCTGGGCACATACTTCCAGATGGAGGTGCTAATCCTGGATATGAATCTACGGAGGACATGGCTACTGGACAATGGCCCTGTTCCCACAATCTCCCTCACCTTGGGAGCCTGGTGCCTGGCGCTGACCATTACTTTACTAATTATCGCTGCTTTCTCTTGGGGCCTGTACTGGAATCCAAAGAAAAATAAGAAACTGTGAGCGAAGAAGCACTCGCGTATGCAGATTATTTTAATCTTTTTGCATAATTCTACACCACTGAATGTAGAGAATGGTAACCACATAAGCACTCCTGCTGAAAAGACAATGAAAATATGTTAATTCTTGCATTGTAGCCCCAAAGGATTCGGGAATATACTTACCAGAACCGTTGCCAATGTTTTTTTTGCCAAATGTTTAACAGTAATATGGAACCATTTCATGGACTATATCGGGAACATTTAATGTGAAAGCGGCCAAAATATTATAAATGTATTCATTGTTTATAGGATGGAGCAACAAAGCCATGTATGTTACCTTTATGAAGAAGCAGATGACTGCAATCTGTTGCAAAAGGTGCTATTCAAGAGTCACGTGGCTCATATATAGCACTCAGTATAAAAAAAAAAAAAAAAATTGTTCTGCATTATATTGGCTGCCCCACCCAACCTTTATAGGTGAACCACAAAGGTGGCAGCCATTATGAACGCACTGTAATGTGATTCTTTTGTGTAAGTCAAATAGTTACATAAAGCTTTATATTTTTGTCTAATGCTGAAGGACATCCTCCAAAGAAGCACTTCCATGACCGGCTGCTAACTCTATTGACTCTAAACTCCAGATCGTTCTAAACGTCTCGCTTTTTCTTCTGCTGGTGCACTGAGCAGTTTGATCTGTATATGAAGGAGATGTACTGTTTTATAACCAGATAATTTAATATTTAAACATGATTTATTTATTATACATAAAGTGTCCAGTGTTCATTTTGATTTTATTATATACAAAGTGTCCAATCTTCTTTTTGATGTAAAGCTGAGCTCTATCCAAAAGGGGGAGTCCTGCTTGTTCGCACCCCCCCCACCCCATCCACTGCCACATTTCCACTTTTTTGGCGGGGAGTGGGTACCTGGTTTTGACAGGTATCCGCTCCCACTTCCTGGTAAAACCGCCGCACAGCGATCTGCATCATGTCTCCCCCCCCCCCCCGCTGCCCTATGGGACCTGTGTGCAGTAGTGGCGTCTCCACCTTTCAAATTTAAGGGGGGCACATGGGGGGGACAGGAACAAAAGTAGGGGGGCAGTTATAAAATGCAATAATATATATATATATATATATATATATATATATATATATATATATATATATATATATATATATATATTATTCATTATTCTGGGACCCTTTACTATGATCCCACAAGGGCCCTTTCACATGTTCTGCAGTGAGCTCCCTTCCTACTGTATTGGGGCCCCCCAGGGTGGCAGAAAACAAGAGATATATGTCACCAGCATACCAAGAAAATATAAGGATCCAAAGCAGTGGGAGAACTATCAGGGCTGCAAAGGTTGTCTTACCACCGGGCCCTGGTGTTCTACCACTGTGGGGTTCCCCAGCCTCCTCTTGCTCTCCTGCTCCTGCTATTGACTGCTCTGGTCTGGCATCTCTTGGAATTTACAGGCTGGTTCTCCTGTCCTAAGGATGGGAGAAATCAGTCTGTTTTTTCAGTGACTGAGCGTCCTGGTGGAGTCCTTCCTGCAACTCGCTCTTCTCCCTGCCAATGAGGATGCAGGGGAAGGAGCAGATCAGGCGGCCGTGGTTGTGTGGTTGCTCGCATTACGCAGTGTCAGCGAACAGAGGGAGGGGGGAGGAATCACCTGCAGGAGCTGACTGGGGACGCTCTCCCTCTTAGACATTGCCTTTTTGTAAAAAAAAAAAAAAAAAAAAATTAATTGGGGGGGGGGGGGGGCGCACATGGTAGGGCACAGCATAATGTTGGGGGGGGGTCAGGGCCCCCTCTGCCCCCCCCTAGGGACACCATTGCCTGTGTGTGTCCCAGAAGATGATGAGACCATTCAGAAAGCGCAGCGAAACTCGCGCATGTGCAATAGGAAACCGGTTGTGAAGCCTGAAGGGTTTCCCTTACTTGCAATGCCTGCACCCAAAGCCTATGGACAGATTAGCTTGGGGTGGCGACATCGCAGTATCCCTGGACAGGTAAGTGTCCTTATCAGTGTCGCCACTCACCAACCTACCAGATTGAAATCTGCTGACACGACACCCAAAATTTACTGGCACAGCCAAGTTTTTACTGGCATTTCCAAAAGTTACAAAAATAAATGTAAAAAGTGCAAATTTCAGTATTTAGTCTACAAACAAGTACAATATGCAATCAGCAATGTGATTTAAGGTAGATATTGGTGCACAAAAACATATTTCTTATTTTATTTTCGATATAACAAAAGAAATTAGAATGGGCACTCTTGCTCCCGTCCCGCAGACCTGCACACGAGGGTCCGGCTGCTCTGCTTAAGTTCCCTTGCGCCATGACGTCGCACAACACGCTCAGGCACCGCCTCTGCCAGACCTGCCGCCGCCCGAACACACAGTAGCAGGCACTCGGATGGTCTTGGCTGGGCGTCACAGCCGTGTTTTTTACTGGCAGGAGAAAAGTGCCCGTATTTGACTGGCTGCCAGTAAAAACACTGATGGTTGGCAACACTGGTCCTTATATTAAAAGTGAGCAGCTACAGTACTTGTAGCTGCTCACTTTTTTATTTTTTTTTACAGACTGGAACCCAAAATTTAGTGCCCAGTGTTCATTTTGATTTATTATATACAAAGTGTCCAATTTTCTTTTTTTCTTTTTTTCTTTTATTTACATCGTAGTATCCAAAGTTCATTTTAAGTTTTATTATTTATAAAGTGTCCAATTTTTTCTTTTGATTGTTCTTTATTTACATAGTAGTATACAGTGTTCATTTTGATTTATTATACAGCCGTGGCCAAAAGTTTTGAGAATGACACAAATATTAATTTTCACAAAGTCTGCTGCCTCAGTTTTAGGATGGCAATTTGCATATCCCCTTCCCGCCGACCGTACGCAGATATGCGTACTCGGCTTTCCGAGGTTATACCGGGATGATGCCTGCAGCTGCAGGCATCATCCCGGTACCGTTGTTTACAGCGGGCGATGGGCTATCCGTATATAACAACCGATGTGGCTAAAAGCCGCTCGGCTGTTATACCGGAGGAGCGGGAGGGGACACCCCCCCCCTCCCGCCGCCTCCCGCCGCTCTTACCGGGCCTCCCGTGCGATCGGGAGGCCCGGTGTCCAATCGGATGCCTCCGGCGGCTGTGGTCGGGCTGGAACGAAGCTGTCGGCAGCTTCGTTCCAGCCTTCTTAATGTAAACGTGGAAGCGACGTCATGACATCACTTTCTGTTTACTCGGCTGCCAATGGCGCCGAATTTAAAAAAATACACAGTATTCAGAATCGCCGTTTTCGGCGATCTGAATTGAAGTGTAAAGGAGGGATGGGGGGTCCATAAAGAGTACCTGTCACCACCTATTACTGTCACAAGGGATGTTTACATTCCTTGTGACAGCAATAAAAGTAAAAAAAAAAAAACATTTTTTTTTAAACACAGTTTAAAAGGATAAAAATAAATAAAATAAATAAAAAAAATAAAAATATTTTTTTAAAAGCGCCCCCGTCCCTGCGAGCTCGCGCAGCGAAGAAAACGCATACGGAAGTCCAGCACGCATATGTAAACGGTGTTCAAATCACACATGTGAGGTATCGCCGCGATCGTCAGAGTGAGAGCAATAATTCTAGTACTAGACCTCCTCTGTAACTCTAACCTGGTAACCGTAAAAAAAATGTAAAGCGTCGCCTATGGAAATTCATAGCTACCATAGTTTGTCGCCATTCCACGAGTGCGTGCAATTATAAAGCGTGACATGTTTGGTATCTATTTACTCGGCGTAACATCATCTTTCACATTATACAAAAAAATTGGGGTAACTTTACTGTTTGAATTTTTTTAAATTCATGGAAGTATCCCTTTTCCAAAAATTTGCGTTTAAAACACCGCTGCACAAATACCGTGTGATATAAAATATTGCAACAATCTCCATTTTATTCTCTAGATTCTCTGCTAAAAAATATATATATAATATTTGGGGGTTCTAAGTAATTTTCTAGCAAAAAATAAGGATTTTAACTTGTAAACACCAAATTTCAAAAATAGGCTTATTCATGAAACGGATATACTCCAGAATGTTATGAAGAGTTATCAGTTGAATTGCAATTAATTGCAAAGTTCCTCTTTGCCATTAAAATGAACTTAAAGAGGAAGTAAACACTGATGGGTTTTACTTCCTCTTTATTTCCCTGCAAAGGTAAAGCATAATGAGCTACTATGCACCGCATAGTAGCCCATTATGTGTCACTTACCTGAAACCGAAGCCTGCGATGTCACCGCTGTCCCCACTAGCAGCGAGCGTCCATCTTCACCCCTCTTCCTTCCGTGGGGCCGCAAACTCCGGCTCTGTGACTGACTGGAGTCACTTGACGTCACTCCCGCACGTGCCGCCGGTCACAGCATTGACCCCCTTTAGAAACGGCACAATCTGCCCTTTCTAAAGTGTGCATGCCCCGTAGACATCGGCGCACGGCTTTATTGTAAATATCTCCTAAACCATGGAGGTTTAGGAGTTATTTCCAGCACCTACAGGTAAGCCTTATTGTAGGCTTACTTGTAGGTAAAGTGGTTGTACAGGGTGTACAACCACTTTAATCCCATAAAAAACATTTCCACTGCATTTGTGAAGAAGGCTTCGGGGCGCCCAAGAAAGTCCAGCAAGCGACAGGACCGTTTCCTACTGTTGATTCAGCTGTGTGATCGGGGCACCACCAGCGCAGAGCTTGCTCAGGAATGGCAGCAGGCAGGTGTGAGTACATCGGCACACACAGTGAGGAGAAGACTTTTGGAGGATGGCCTGGTGTCAAGAAGGGCAGCAAAGAAGCCACTTCTCTCCAGGAAAAACATCAGGGATAGACTGATATTCTACAAAAGGTCCAGGAATTGGACTGCTGAGGACTGGGGGAAAGTAATTTTCTCTGATGAATCCCCTTTCCATAGGTGTGCGCAGCCCATTGAATTAGGGTGTGCACCCCAAAGCTCAGACACACGTCTTTCTCTGCAGCCTCAGTTGCACGGGACAGTGAATGAATGGGAAGTGCTCTGTGCGGAGTACTTCCTGGTTATTCACAAATGGTAGCATAGTAAACACATTGTACTATGCTTCAGTTATGAATGGACACAGTGAGCGAGTGTACTCACTGTGTTCATTTAGAAAAGGAAGGGGCTGGTAAGTTACATATTTACTAACCCCTTCCCCTGCTCTCCATCCTGAAACATACCCTGCAGCAGTCGGGGGGAGAGGAGAGGAAGGAAGCCAGCAGCACTATGGGGTGGGGGGCCAATAAGGTGGGAAAAGCCCAGGCAGTAGGGGGAATTGGCACCGCACATAGTTATTAGGGTGTGCCCAGGCACACCTGGCACACCCCCTGCGCACACCTATGCCCCTTTCTGATTGTTTGGGGCATCCAGAAAAAACCCTTATCTGGAGAAGAAAAGGTGAGCGCTACCATCAGTCCTGTGTCATGCCAACAGTAAAGCATCCAGAGACCATTCATGGGTGGGGTTGCTTCTCAGCCAAGGGAGCGGGCTCACTCACAATTTTGCCTAAGAACACGGCCATGAATTAAGAACAGTAACAAACATTCTCTGAGAGCAACTTCTCCCAACCATCCCAGAACAGTTTGGTGAGGAACAATGCCTTTTCCAGCATGATGAAGCACCTTGCCATAAGGAAAAAGTGATAAGTAAGTGACCTGGGGAACAAAACATCGAAATTTTGGGTCCATGGCCAGGTAACTCCCCAGACCTTAATCCCATTGAGAACTTGTTGTCTATCCAGCATAGGTGTGCGCAGCCTATTGCATTAGGGTGTGCACCCCAAAGCTCAAATACTCATGAATGCCACCTGCTGTCACAGGGAGGAGGCTCTGATGGTGGGAGACAGTTGTTTTGGAGCCTATTACCTTAAATCCTAAGTATAGGTATAATATGTTCCTACAGTTGAACCTAGCCTTTAATATAATGGGGGCATTTACACTGGCCACCGGCACCCCAACCACCCACCTGGTGCCACCCCTGGATAATGCTAATGCACATGGGGTGATTAGGGTGTGCCCAGGCACACCCGGCACACCCTGTGCACACGCCTATGCTATCCACAGAACTTGTTGTCTATCCTTGATGACGCCCTGTGGGAGGGCGAAACGTTGACGCTATTTCCGGTATCACTGACGTCACTTCCGGTTCACTTCCGGTCCTGTGGTACGCACGCCAGGAACTGCGTTTTTATACCCACAGCTCCATTTTGAGGCTTGTTTTTATCATACTTGTTGGTACCTGCTGTGTTCTGGCTGAGAAACTCTTTAAAGGATTTCCGGACTTGAAGGCATATCATCTTTATCATCTTACCCGCCATCCCAGGATTGTTTACCAAGCTTTAAATGACCCACCAGACTGAAAATCTGGGGGTCGTTGTTGATCTGGTGAGTGGGGATACATGAGGGGGTGATGCACACCTGAATTTCTCTGAAGCACTTTATATTTACTTCACTGTGGATTGGAGCACCTTTAGTCAATTTATTTGGACTTTAATTCCACTTATTGTATTTTGGACTTTCTTTTGCTCAACAAATTTTAACTTATTGTTGTTTGCGAGCGCTATATTTATTTTTATATATCCACAAAAAAAACCCCATAAATTCTGACAAACTCCAAGCATTGATTATGGAAGAGTGGGTGGCCATCAGTCAGGATGTGGCCCAGAAGGTGAGTGGCCGCATGCCAGGGGGAGAATTGCAGGTCTTGACCCTTCTTTTTCAACGCTACCAATATGACTCTCTGCATAAATGCTTGTAATTATACTTAAAGCAGTTGTATACCATTATTTTTAACTTTTACCTACAGGTAAGCCTATAATAAGGCTTACCTGTAGGTAAAAAAAATATCTCCTAAACCTGTAAGGTTTAGGAGATATTCCCCTCGCAATGAGCCGCTGACTGCAGCAGCGCATGCGCACAGGGGATTCTCGGCTGACAGCCCGGCAAACTCCGGAGCTTGCCGGGCAGAAGTCTCCCGCGCGCATGCTCGGGAGTGACGACATCGCGGCTCCGGCCACTCACAGCGCCGGAGCCGCGATACCCGGAAGACACGCCGAGGGGAGATGTCAGCTCCCTCGGCGTGGACCAGGTGAGATGCCGGCGCCTCGTTCTAAGGTAAGTATCTCATAATGAGCTAGTATGCGGTGCATACTAGCTCAGTATGCCTTTTCCCTTGCAGGTGTAGAAAAAAAAAAAAAGACAGTGGGTATACAACCGCTTTAAGACCCCTTTCACACTGGAGCGGTTTTCAGGCGGTATTGCGCTAAAAATACCGCCTGAAAACCGCCCCTAAACAGCCTCCGCTGTTTGTTCAGTGTGAAAGCCCGAGGGCTTTCAGGCTGAAGCGGTGCGCAGGCAGGGCGGTGAAAAAAGTCCTGCAAACCGCTTTTTTGGAGCGGGGAAGGAGCGGTGTATTCACCGCTCCTTCCCATTGAAATCAATGGGACAGCGCGGCAATACCGCGGCTATAGCCGCGCTGTACGAGGGATTTTAACCCTTTTTCGGCCGCCAGCGGGGGGTAAAACCGCACCGCTAGCGGCCGAATACCGCTGCAAGAACAACGGTACAGCAGCGCTAAAAATAGCGCCGTTGTACCGCCGACGCCCCCACCGCCCCAGTGTGAAAGGGGCCTTAGTATACCATAGTAACATCTGACAAAAAAGATCTTAAAACACTGAAGAAGCAGACTTTGTGAAAATGAATATTTGTGTCATTCTCAAAAATTTTGGCCACGGCTGTAAACAAAGTGTCCAATGTTGATTTATTATATACAAAGTGTCCAGTGTTCTTTTTGCTTTTTATATACATGACGTTCAGTGTTTGGGATTGCATAAACAAGGATGAAAATGAGGGGTGTGAAGCTCTAGTTGGGTGTGAGTATATGTAGGGGTGTAGACGTTCTAAATTAAAAGACCTACCAGTAGTTCATCAAGTCCCTAGAGGCACCTCCACACCTACAATTTAACACCACGGGTGTTCACAACGCACCGCACAAATCCAAAGTGTTACCAGCCTCATACCTCGCATAACTTCACGGAACTCATTCATCCACTAAGTACTCATTGCAGAATGGATTATGAGGTTTCTAACTTGGCAGCTACTTCACTGTGATGTTATTCTCGTGTTTTAGTACATACAACCTAAACTATGTAGAGCCAAATCGTTTAGTTTTGAATAGGGTAAGGATTTTATCTTATTTACTAAGCTCTGGAGCAATTGCACTTGCAGTGCACAGTCAATTTGACCTTTAGGAAATCCCTCCCCACAATGGCCATACTGTACATACAATTTAATTCTGTATGTTATGCTTTTTTTTTTTTGAACAATAGGTGGGTGCCTTAAAGGGGTTGTAAACCTACGTGTTATTTCATCTAATGCATCCTATGCATTAAGGTGAAAAAACACCTGGCAGTGACCGCCCCCCCCGATTTACTTACCTGAGCCCTAGAGCTTGACCCACAGGGACATGCTGTCTCTCTGCCCGGGGTTCTCGGCTCTTGATTGGATAGATTGATAGCAGTGCATTGGCGCCCGCTGCTGTCAATCAAATCCAATGACATGGGGGCGGGGCTGAGTCCTGCATTCGACCTCTATGGACGCTGAATGATGGATGGTAACCCCCCTCCCGGGAGAGCGCTTCTCCAAGGGGGTTATCGGATGTGGGGAGGAGCTGCAAGAGCCGCCGAGGGACCCCCGAAGACGAGGTTTGGGGCCACTCTGTGCAAAACGAGCTGCACAGTGGAGGTAAGTATGATATGTTTTTATTATTTTTTTTAAAACGAACCCTTTAGTGCCGGTTCACACTACAGCAACTTGGGATCCGACTTATCAGACCTCAAGTTGCCCCAAGTCACTGGACATAAGAAATTCCACTGAAGTGAATGAGAGCTGTCTAAATGTACACTACTGAAGTTGCTCCAACTTCAGAAAAGCTTCCTGTACTACTTCAAGGCAACTTGTACCCATAGATTTCAATAGGAGTTGCCTCCAAGTCGGATCTCCATCAATATTGAAGCGACTTTACAGGAAAAGAAATTAGTTTACCCAGGTAAACCCCTCCCTCTCAGAGAGCTGATTATTCTGTGATTGGCCACAGCCAAAGTCGCCTGTCCTGGAGGCAACTTTAAGTCGCGTTGTAAGTTGCTTAAAGTCACCCTGAAGTCGCGCTGAAGTCGCCTCCAAATCGCCTTGCAAAGCCGCGCTGTAAGTTGGGTTGCCCCTGTGTGTTGTTAGTCTTCAAATTAATCCCTGCATCCCTGTGGAGCCTCTTGGATCCTTGGCCAAGGCTTGACTTCTCCCCAAGTTGAGATAAATTCCCATCCTTAAGCCTCGTACACACGATCAGATTGTTGGCAGGGGATTGTCTGTTGAAAGACTGTTGGCCTATAATCTGTCCGTTAGACCCCATACACACGATCAGATTTTCTGAAGATTTTTGTCTTCAGATTTACCAAAACCATATAATATGAGGTCAATCTTTAATGCCGCGTACACACGGTCGGACTTTTCGTCTACAAAAGTCCGGCGGACAATCCGATCGCGTGTGGGCTTCCCCGGACTTTCAGCAGACTTTTCCAGCCGCAAATCTGACGGACTTTAGATTTGGAACATGCTTCAAATCTTTACGTCATAACTCCGCCGGACCCAGAAATCCGCTCGTCTGTATGCTAGTCCGACGGACAAAAACTGACGCTAGGGCAGCTATTGGCTACTGGCTATGAACTTCCTTATTTTAGTCCGGTGTACGTCATCACGTACGAATCAGTCGGACTTTTGTGTGATCGTATGTAGGCAAGTCCGTTCGTTAGAAAGTCTGCCGCAAGTCTGCCAAAAGTCCGTCGAAAGTCTGTCGGACGGGCTGTCGGGCTTTTGTAGCCGAAAAGTCCGACCGTGTGTACGCGGCATAAGAGTTTCAATTTTTTATGCAATCAGACAGGCCCTTGCCCTACATGGTTTTGGTCAATCTGAAGACGAAAATCTGCATAAAATCTAATAGTGTCTATGAGGTCTTAGTACGCTCCTTTTGACAATTGTTGTCCAAATTTCTGCCAACAAATGTTGGATGACATGCTAGTAAATTTTTGACAGACAGCGGTCAGTTGTCAGGTTTTCTGATGGTCAGTACACAAGTCCGTCACACTAAAGTCGAAAGTACAAACACGCTTGCTCGGAATCGATGCTCACCAAACACCAAATTAGCAGAAGGGGCCCAAAGGGTAGCGCTCAAGAGCTGAAATTTCTCATAGTACGTCACTACGTTTGTGTTTGTTGGCCGATAATTGTGTACCGTTAGTTAGCAAGACGAGTTTCTGGCACACGCCCTTTGGACAAAAATCAGACGCTCGGTTGGCCAACAAGCTGATCGTGTGTAG
Source organism: Aquarana catesbeiana (assembly GCF_042186555.1). Classification (NCBI taxonomy): domain Eukaryota; kingdom Metazoa; phylum Chordata; class Amphibia; order Anura; family Ranidae; genus Aquarana; species Aquarana catesbeiana. The sequence continues at coordinate 11,021,306 of NC_133326.1, read as the reverse complement.
GAGGCTTTATGCTCCATGTCATTCAACTGCCTAATGATGGAGCTTCAGTGGGTAGTAGAGGCTCTGGCCAGATGGTGGGGCTGAATTCCAGAAGCAGAAGTTGAGGCCTCATGTTTAGCCTCAGACTCGCATGTGCTTTATAGGGACACAAGGATCAATTTGTAGGCCAACACAAGTACTCCCTACACATCTGGACTGTTATTACCTTGGAATGATTTTGGCCAAGTCATGATTTTAGGGTCATAAAAAATTAAAGGGCAACTCCAGGCAACAAGTAAAATCATGAATTTACTCCATCCCAACTACTCCATTCAAATGGGAAGATCAAGCAATTTAATACCACACCATAATCCCCTGCAAGCCAGTCAAGTTCCTCCACCCCAAATTTGCTCATTCGTGTCTTTATGGACCTTGCTCTGTGCACTGGCCCAAATTATTTTGGAGGGGGGATTATAGTGTGGGGTTGTTTTTCAAGAGTTAATCTTGGTCCCTTCGTTCCAGTGAAAGGAACTCTTAAGGTATCAGCGTACCAAGACATTTTGAACAATTTCATTCTCCCAACTTTGTGGGAACAGTTTGGGGATGGCCCCTTCCTGACTGCACACCAGTGCACAAAGCAAAGTCCATAAAGACATGGATGAGCGAGTTTGGGGTGGAGGAACTTTACTGGCCTGCACAGAGTCCTGACCTCAACCCAATAGAACACCTTTGGGATGAATTACAGCGCAGACTGCCAGCCAGGCCTTCTTGTCCAACATCAGTGCCTGACCTCACAAATGCTCTTCTGGAAGAATGGTCAAGCATTCCCATAGACACACTCCTAAACCTTGTGGACGGCCTTCCCAGAAGAGCTGAAGCTGCTATAGCTGCAAAGGGTGGGCCAACTCAGTATTGAACCCTACGGACTAAAGCCTTTGTACACATGATCAGATTATCGGACAAATAATCGTCCGTTTTTTGTTGCATGCTAGTCTCACATTGAAAGTGAAGAGGTTACTCAACTTATGAAAATTTTCGTACCACAGAATACAACTTCGGAAGTGATGTAATGTGTTGAACTGTAATGCATTCTTTCATTTACGAGCAAGTGTAGTCTTGCTCTTATGATTTTTTTTTCAGGCAAAAATGGTACAAGTTAAACGAAAATCGGACGTTGTGTTCACGTATGATAAAAGTTTCATAGCATGCACCTTCAGGTTCTGTCGTCCAAAAAAGTCAGAAATTGGCTGTCGAAAACACTATACTAACGATCAGATAATCGTCCGATCGTTTGCCGTACGGAATTTTACTTCCAATTTTCTGATCGTGCCTTTAAAGTTTATGTGGGTGTAAAGGCAGGTGTCCCAATACTTTTGGTAATATAGTGTATGTTATAGACATTAGGCATTCTAATGAATGCCTAATGTCACAAATTGCTCTTAACATATACAAATACATAGGTCAAAAAAAAAAAAAAAAAATATATATATATATATATATATATATATATATATATATATATATATATATGAAATAAAACCTTGGTTTGAGAGCGTTTTGCAAGACAAGCAAGATATTTAAATAAATTTTGACTTGCTATATCAAGCGATGTCTTGATATACAAGTAGCGTCATATCACAACAGAGTATAAAAGAGAAGAGAGGCGCCTCTAAGTGTAGCAATATGGTTACATTTATTGAAGGTACAACATTTAGCAACATATTGCTACATTTAGAGGCTCCTCTCTTCTCTTTTATACTCTGGAGCTCCTGCTGGATTTTGCTTCTAATCCCCTTGTGGAGGCTTCCATCTGTGGATGGACATTTTATGGTTACACAACCCATCACATCGCTATAATCTTTTTATATGGACTAAAAACTGAAGGACTTATGAATAAATGGTTGTGGAACTAATCATTTGAGTTTCTATTATTTCTTATGGAGAAATTCGCTTTGATATACAAGTGCTTTGGATCACAAGCGAGAGAGCGGCCCCCTGCTGAACCGTACCAGGCCACATGCCCTCAACATGGGGAGGATGCTTTGGGGTCCCCAAAGCACCTTGTCCCCATGTTGATGGGGACAAGGGCCTCATCCCCACAACCCTTGCCCGGTGGTTGTGGGGGACTGCGAGCGGGGGGCTTATCGGAGTCTGGAAGTCTATTTTCGCTCTAGGTAGAATGTTATTGTTTAGACATAATACTTTACTGTGGCCACTAGATGGAGCTGACAGTAATGCCGCGTACACACGGTCGGACTTTTCGTCTACAAAAGTCCGACAGCCTGTCCGACAGACTTCCGGCGGACTTTCGGCGGACTTGCAGCAGACTTTCTAACGAACGGACTTGCCTACACACGACCACACAAAAGTCCGACGGATTCGTACGTGATGACGTACACCGGACTAAAATAAGGAAGTTCATAGCCAGTAGCCAATAGCTGCCCTAGCATGGGTTTTTGTCCGTCGGACTAGCACACAGACGAGCGGATTTCGGGTCCGTCGTAGTTACGACGTAAAGATTTGAAGCATGTTTCAAATCTAAAGTCCGTCGGATTTGAGGCTGAAAAAGTCTGCTGAAAGTCCGGAGAAGCCCACACACGATCGGATTACCAGCCAGCTTTAGTCTGTCGGCGTCCGTTGGACTTTTGTAGACGAAAAGTCCGACCGTGTGTACGCGGCATCACAGTAAATAAGTATTTATTTTCTAGGCATATCGGCTTCATCTAGTGTCCATAATGCGTTATTTTCCTGATTTGCTTCATCCTGTATGCAGTATAATGTTCAACCAGGATAGGAAATTTGCCCCCATTTGGACAGAATGAATGCACATGCTGTTTCACAGGTTGACTAGCTCTGAAAATCTTTTTATTAATACATTGTATGTATTTTTTTTAATAAAAGGCAGGTCCCTTTCCTGAAGAAAGATTGTGTGCAGGAAAATGGGGTCTGTATTTTTCTGGCAAAAGCCAGGCAGTAAGTGCGTGCACACGTGCATATTATGTGTGTTATTTTCCTTCTTATTTTCTCTGCATAAATCACAGAGCTGTGATAGAGAAGAATGGAAAAGAACATTCTGTGCCAAATTTCTAAGACTTGGAGAGTTATGAGAACACCTTGTAACTTATTCTCCTCTTATAATGGCTCAACTTTTTCTTCTGTAGAAATGTTCCTGATCTTCCGGTGAAGGTCTTATTCTTAGAATGTGAGTGTGAAATTCTCTCGTTCCTGGAAATGTGACCGCTATCGGTGAACCCTGGTACAGTAAAACCTTGGTTTGTGAGTACCATAAATACTTGAGTTTTAGCTCGAGTATTTATAAAGAGTATAAACTCTTTAGCCGAGTTTTTCAGCACATTTTTTTGTGCTGAAAATGCCCCCCTCGGCTTATACTCGAGTCAAGAATGACATTTTCCAAACCGAATTTGGGGGCCCGTATCTCGGGACCACTTGGTGCTAGGAACCCCCAATTTGGTGTGCAAACCCAGTGGAACTAGCACTACAACATATCCAATGGGGGTTCCTAGTACCAAGTGGCCCCAAGATACGGGGTCCCAAATTTGGTTTGGAAAATGTCATTCTCTGCTGCAGAAAAGTGCTTGACTTTTTCTGAACCGATTTTGGGGCCCCGTATCTCGGGAACACTTGATGCTAGGAACCCCAGCTTTGGATATGTTGTAGTTCCACTGTGTTCGCAGACCAAATTTGGGGTTCCTAGCACTAAGTGGCCTCAAAATCGGTCAACTGTGTCCATCTGCAGCAATGTCATTTCGGGACCCTTTGGGTCCAGAGACCCCAAATTTTTGCTGCAGTTAGGGGGCATCTAGGAACCCTTGACTACCGAGTTTGAAGTTCGGGGGACCTATGGCTGCAAATGGGCACAGTGAGGCTGCAAATGGGCACAGTGAGGCTGCAAACGGGCATTGTTGACCCTCTTTTCCACTTACAGTAGCTGCGCATTTCTCACCCATGGCTTATACTCGAGTCAATAAGTTTTCCCAGTTTTTTGTTGTAAAATTAGGTGCCTCGGCTTATATTCGAGTATATACGGTAACTTGGTTTGAGAGCGTTTTGCAAGAGGAGCAAAATTTTTAAATAAATTTTGACTTGATATACAAGTAGTGTCATGTCACAACACGAGTATAAAAGAGAAGAGAGAGGCCTCTCAGGCCCCATTCACACCTGAGCGTTTTGTAGCTTCAAGCCTGAAGCTAGAAAACGCTTGAGGGGGAAAAAATCCATTATTCTCTATGGACATGGTTCTCCACTCCAAGTCTCCTGAAGCCCTATGCTGATGATGATGAATGATGAAACGGATGATCATTTTTCCTATTGGCTAATAAAAAAAAAACGCAAAGCTCAAAAACGCCGGAAAACACTCCATGGAAATGTGCAAATACGTGCGACAAAACAACGGAAAAACGCTACGCTCAGGTGTTTATGGGGCCTAAGTGTAGCAATATAGTTACATTTAATGAAGGTACAACTTTTAGCAACATATTGCTACACTTAGAGGCTCCTCTCTTCTCTTTTATACTCTGGAGCTCCTGCTGGATTTTGCTTCTAATCCCCTTGTGGAGGCTTCTATTTGTGGAGGGACATTTTATGGTTACACAACCGGATCACATTGCTATAATCTTTTTATATGGACTAAAAACTGAAGGACTTATGAATAAATGGTTGTGGAACAAATCATTTGAGTTTCCATTATTTCTTATGGGGAAATTCGCTTTGATATACAAGTGCTTTGGATTACAAGCATGTTTCCGGAACGAATTATACTCACAATTCAAGGTTTTACTGTATCTCCTACATGGAGAACCTTCTCAACTTTTAAAAATAATTTCATTTTGTGAGGATGTCCTCCTTCTATGAAATCTTGTTCTTTGCTGCCCACCATCACCCGAAGACCTTCCCCCTGTGCACTGATTAGTTACATAGTTGGTGAGGTTGAATAAACATTCCAGTCCATCCAGTTCAATGGCTGTGTATGTGACTAGCACTTTTCATATCCCTGTACATCGCATTCTTGAATAAAAAAAAAAACACTTCTAAGGGCTCATTAACCTCTTGCTTACCAGGCACTTAAACCCCCCCCTTCCTGCCCAGACCAATTTTCAGCTTTCAGTGCTGTCGCACTTTGAATGACAATTGCGCGGTCATGCTGCACTGTACCCAAATGACATTTTTTTTCACACAGTTATAGGGCGTACACACGGTCGGACTTTGTTCGGACATTCCGACAACAAAATCCTAGGATTTTTTCAGACGGATGTTGGCTCAAAATTGTCTTGCATACACACGGTCACACAAAGTTGTCGGAAAATCCGATCGTTCTGAACGCGGTGACGTAAAACACGTACGTCGGGACTATAAACGGGGCAGTGGCCAATAGCTTTCATCTCTTTATTTATTTTGAGCATGCGTGGCACTTTGTCCGTCGGATTTGTGTACACACGATCGCAATTTCCGACAACGGATTTTGTTGTCGGAAAATTTTATCTCCTGCTCTCCAACTTTGTGTGTCGGAAAATCCGATGGAAAATGTCCGATGGAGCCCACACATGGTCGGAATTTCCGACAACACGCTCCGATCGGACATTTTCCATCGGAAAATCCGACCGTGTGTACGGGGCATTAGAGCTTTCTTTTTGTGTTTTTGTGCTGGTCAGCCGCTTGATCATTTTTACGGGCGGCGAGAGGGCCCGCCCTCCGGTGCTTCTACCGACTCACTGCTTCCATCGGAGAACGGATCCGCCGGCCCCCGGATGGTGACGATAGACAGGTGACAGATGGTCGCCGGAGTCTCCATGATCGTTCGGAGGCCGGGGCGCGATGTTATGACGTCACGCCCCGGCCTCTGCATTCAAACAAACGGCGCCGCCTCGGCTGGGAAGCTGAGATCGTTTTTTTTTTTTTGTTTTTTGTTTTTTTTTTTTTTTTTATTGGTGAGATGAGAGGTGAGATATTGACCCCCATATCTCACTGTAAAGAGGACCGATCGTGCCATATTCCTGTTACAAGGGATCAGGGTTGCCAACCTCCCGCAGCATTTTTTACTGACAAAACATGGAAAATTTACTGGCGGAGATCATTTTTTTACTGGCAACCTGAGAAATTACAGAACTCCTATTGAAAACTAACACAGTGAATATTTGAACAGTATAAACATGATATGGAAACATTGACAATACCTATACCAAAGTTATTTGCTTGATTTACACTTAAAACGTCAACATGGCATGAAATGATCAGCCCCTGATATTTACTGGCAGTTGTAAAAAAAATCACAGATTTTTACAAACAGTCAGTAAATTTACTGGCGGTTGGCAACCCTGCAAGGGATGTTTACATTCCTTGTAATAGGAATAAAAGTGATAAAACATTTTATTTTTATTTTTTAAAGTGTCAAACAAAAAAATTTAAAGTAAAATTAACAATAAAAAATAAATACATTTTAAAGTCCCCCTGTCCCCGTGTGCTTGCACGCAGAAGCGAACGCATATGCAAGTCCCGCCCACATATGAAATCAGTGTTCAAACCACACATGTGAGGTGTCGCCGCGAGCATTAGAGTAATAATTCTAGCCCTAGACCTCCTCTGTAACTCAAAACATGTAACCAGTAAAAATTTTTAAAGCGTCGCCTATGGGGATTTTTAACCACTTCCGGACCTCTGCACGCCGATATACGTCCTCACTTTGAAGGGGGATAACATTGTTACGGCAGCAGCTAGCTGCCATAACCCCAGTATCCTCTTGTTCGGCCGGCGGTCCGCTTTCGGATAAAAGTGGTCTCTGCGGCAGATTCGCCGCAAGATCACTTTTATCGGCGTGTTCCGGTGCCCTCTGCCGCTTACCGGAGCCGTCGGCAGCAGCGGAGGCGATCGGATCCTCTCCTGTGTGGTATGGAGACGAGTGAGGGGAAGATGACCCCCACCTGTCTCCATACCACTGCAGAGCGGGAGCGACGTCAAAACTTCCGCCCACAGCTTTTAAAAAGCCATTTTTTTTTTTTTTAAATGACAATTTTTTTTTTATTGCATTTTAGTGTAAATATGAGATGTGAAGTCTTTTTGACCCCCAGATCTCATATATAAGAGGTCCTGTCATGCTTTTTTTCTATTACAAGGGATGTTTACATCCCTTGTAATAGGAATAAAAGTGACATTTTTTTTTTTTTTTTAAACAGTGTAAAAATAAAAAAATAAAAGGTAAAATAAACACGCCCCATTCCGACGATCTCGCGTGCAGAAGCGAACGCATACGTGAGTAGCGCCCGCATATGAAGACGGTGTTCAAATCACACATGTGAGGTATCGCCGCAATCGGTAGAGCGAGAGCAATAATTCTAGCCCTAGACCTCCTCTGCAACCTGTAGAATTTTTTAAACGTCGCCTATGGAGAGTTTTAAGGGTAATATTTTGTCGCCATTCCACGAGCGGGCGCAGTTTTGAAGCATGACATGTTTCAGTATCAATTTACTCGGCGTAACATTATCTTTCACAATATAAAAAAAAAAAATTGGGCTAACTTTACTGTTGTCTTATTTTTTAATTAAAAAGAAGTGCACTTGTAAGACCACTGCGTAAATACGGTGTGACAGGAGGGGGGATGGCCGGATGTGATCACGGCAGGACCTGACTTCTAGGAGCTCCGGCTTACCTCCGATAAATTATCCTGCTTGCAACTGACTGACCGTCTATCGCTCGCCGAAATTGTGTCCCTGACTTGGGGGAACTGACTGGGATCACAACGATGCCTTCCTCGGCAGCAAAGCAAAGTAAGCAGAATTCACAACCGCCGTTAGGTCAAAGGCAGCTGCGCTCTCAAGACAGCATGGCGGCTGGCTCCTCCCACGCCATATTAGTTCCCGTCTCTACCACACAGCGCGCCAAAGCACAGACAGCAAGGATGGTGAAGCAGACGAATACTACCCCTCAGGCACCGGAGATCCCTCCAATCCTGTCACAGGAGATAGAGGTAGATACAGAAGCCATTACGGGCCCGGTCCTGGAGGCTATAGCGGCTTCCAAAACGAAGCTCGTGGGTCGCATAGACTGTCTAGCGTCAGAATGCAATCTTATCCGTCATGATCTTGATAAGATCAGAGGCAGATTGACTACCGCGGAGGATCGAATCTCAGAGGTGGAAGACGCTTCTCACACCCAGGGCTTGCAATTAACTGAGCTGAAAGATATGGTCCGGTCTCTACAGCACAGAGCAGATGACGCCGAGGAGCGCCAACGAAGAAATAATGTAAGAGTGGTGGGGCTGGGGTGGATTTATGAGTTGGGTTCCCACTTCCCGCAAGGGATTAACGTGGAGTGGGACGTCAATTCATTTATTAATCAGGCATAACCATTATAATCGTGACTCTTTTTTCTAATATGCTTTTATAATTTATTTTTAGGTGTTTTCACCTATTTATTTACCTTTTATATTGTGATTTCTTAAATTACTTGTTACTGTGATTTTAACATCCAATCTCATTATTGGTGGATTTCGTTTACATACGATATGCGCCACTTAATTCTAAAATGCTGGTTTTTTCATATGCATGGCTAATTTGTATGAGATGCCCTTCATTGGTAGTGTTGCTATCTTATTAGCCAGCCCCTACTAAATTCTGTCCCCACTCGACACTGCATCAGCCCCTCTTTTTGGACTTCCGCCAAACATATATTTTTTTGACCTGTGGTACAACCATCTTTGCTGACACTGCCTTGTACCACCAGACTGCTGGGATCTATTTCCGGTTTTTTCTCCGTCCAATATGGCTCCCTACACAGGAAGTTCGTATGTTGTGAATGAGAGGTTTGTTTCTTAGTAATATGAGCATAGATGCGGGCGGATCCTGGGTGCGGCGGTGGTGGGCGGACTTTAGTGTCGTGGCGGACTTCTTCTTCCGCTACTGCGCACATCCCCAATATCCAGCCGATTAGTGGGGGCGGAGCGAGATGACGCTCCGTCCTACCGTATCTGGCTGGGTTGAAAATGAGGCTTGGGTGCGGTGGCGGTGGGCGGACTCTAGTGTGGCGGCGGACTTCCTCTTCCGCTACTGCGCACATCCCCAATATCTAGCCGATCAGTGGGGGCGGAGCGAGATGACGCCCCGTCCTATCGAATCTGGCTATGTTGAAAAGGAGGCTTGGATCTCCATGGCAAATGCTTCCGGATCGCCCGGCCACAATCTCAGCTAACTTTTAAATTTCTAAATTTTAAACTTTAAGTTTACACTTACTTGTGACCCTGACGCTGAGATCATTGCTATATAGACTATGATTTTCGGTTTAAAACATACATAGTCTATACACACAAATTTGAGTACCGGAAGTGACATCATTAGGTCACTTCCTGGGTTGCAACACTCCCAGTGGAGGTCATTTTTACTTTAAATAGCGGTGAAATAGGGGGGTCCACACCCCAGATGAAGGTTGTTTAACCGAAACATGTTGGGTGGACCTCCTATGATCACCGCATCCGTTACCATTTAAGCTGTTTATGATCGTATACCATGTGAGTGCTTTTCTTTTATTGTTTTAATAAATGCATGCCTTTTAAAACGATATCACGCCATGTGAGTCTTTTTTCTCTCATGGTTCCAATTATACATCCGGATGGTTTGCTGATACCTCTGGACGGTCGAAGCTGCCTACAGATCTTTCCTCCTTACCTATTGAAGCTTTGGATACTGATGTTTTCACCCTGCTAGCCCCGGTGGCTAAATAAGCTTTTTGTGACTTGCAAGACGTATGTCTTTCCAAGTCCTCTACGTCCGGTAAGCCTCCTCAGATGTTATGGTGGTGGTTCTGACACATACATAGATGTCACATTGGATTTGGTGTTCCTCCGTTTCACCCACCAGTAACACCCTGTTGCTGCTCTCATCAACCTACCCTCAGAGACTGTTGGTGGTGGCCTTTTTTCGATTTCCATTAAGGACACAATTTATTTACATAGACTTTATTTAATGTTGATTTATATTGTGTTTGTTGTTTTCACTCTTCCACAGGCGTTTTTTATTATGCTCCGTACATAAATTTGTATTTGTGCAACCAAATTCTTTTTCAACTCACCTTTTTAAATTAATTTTTTTGCTTGTTTTCTGGCCATTGTCAGTTGGCCCGATTTCAACATCTCACCTTGATCTACCCATACACATAGCGCTACACTATATATATATCTGTTGAATTCTTTACTTCTTTGTCTTAGAGGTGTGTTAGCTGCTTACTGTATTATATATAATTAATTTTTTTAGCATCTCTGTAGCAGCGCTGTACTCATCCCTTATCTGTTTCCAAGAGTGGTGGGGCTCCCTGAGGGGGTGGAGGGGTCTACCCCATCAAATTTTGCTGAGCAGTTTTTCAAATCGTTTCTGGCCTTGGGTGATCTTCCTCCCACATATGTGGCTGAGAGAGCGCACAGAGTCCCCATGGGAGCAAGGCCATCAGGCGCCCCGCCACGACTGTTTTTGGTCCGGTTCCTCAACTATAAAGTCAGTGACATGTTGCTGGCTGAGGCGAGAAAGCACCAGGAATTGAAGTATGAAAATGCCTGTATTATGCTGTTCTCAGATTTCTCAGCGGAGACGCGGCGTAGGCGTCGCTCCTTCACAGATGTCAAGAGAAGGCTCAGAGAGAAGGAGCTGAAATAGTCTAATATAAAGGCTCGGTGAAATTCTTTGAAACACCACAAGATGCATGCGACTGGCTGGATCAAAACCCATGAAGGCTTACCTCCACTAGGAATTTTCCTTTTCTTTTTCTCTCATTTTTGTTCTTTTGGTTTCCTATTTTTGATGCACCACGGACTTTTTCTACACTCCGCTTTACTGTCCCCTTTGGGCTTTTGCCATGCAGCACCTCTGAGTCGCTGCTTATGCACTCTAATGCCCCGTACACACGGTCGGACATTGATCGGACATTCCGACAACAAAATCCATGGATTTTTTCCGACGGATGTTGGCTCAAACTTGTCTTGCATACACACGGTCACACAAAGTTGTCGGAAAATCCGATCATTCTGAACGCGGTGACGTAAAACACGTACGTCAGGACTATAAATGGGGCAAAGCAAATAGCTTTCATTTCTTAATTTATTCTGAGCATGCGAGGCACTTTGTGCGTCGGATTTGTGTACACACGATCGGAAATTCCGACAACGGATTTTGTTGTCGGAAAATTTTATAGCCTGCTCTCAAACTTTGTGTGTCGGAAAATCCGATGGAAAATGTGTGATGGAGCCCACACACGGTCGGAATTTCCGACAACAAGGTCCTATCACACATTTTCCGTCAGAAAATCCGACTGTGTGTACGGGGCATAACAGTTCTTCTTTACAAATGACAGCATCTGTAACCAAAGAAGAACAACTTTTATGATTGCAAAGTTTGTGCTCTGTGGTGTGCATTACACTTTAAGAATTTCTCGCCATATTCATACACCAACCAGTTTGGATGCACCCAGGTTTGCTACGGGCGGTCAACTGCAAGCTTTCCCTACATGGACTGCCGATGGAGTCTGTCGTGAAGGTTGCGGAATTATCTACACCTTCAAAATGCCGAACTGTCGATTCATAAGGTTGACCTCCTTCAGGTTTATTAGTTACAGGGATCAAGCTGCATACCGGACAATTTTCATTTTTATTTTTTTGATGTTTTTGGTTTTGTTTGAAGGTTTTTTTGATGGTTACGTAGTTTCTGGTATGATAGCAGGGAGGGGATTGTTTGACCAATGCCACGGGAAATATACAAGCTGTGCACAAATGTCTTTTGGAATGTACCTGTCCTCATATAGGGCATTTCCGCATCTCTCCTCACTCAACAATTATCCTAAGGTTATTATGCTGTGTTAAATTCCATGATTGATAATAGAATCAAGTTACTGTCCTGGAATATCAGAGGCTTGAATAACAAATTCAAAAGAGCGGCGGTATTGCAATACCTCAGGCAGGTAAAACCACATATCGTCCTCATCCACTCTACGTATTCTACCTATGCACGAGGGCTGTCTATTTTAATAAGTAAAGCAATTGCATGTACAATCCACCAGGTGATTACAGACCCGGGCGGCGATATGTGGCGGTCCTATCCTATTAGAGGTATCCAATAATAGAATCCTGCTGGTTAACATATATTTACCTCCTCCTTTTCAGGTAAAATTATTGTATGATTTAATAGGAACGTTGGCTCCTTTTCTCAATGTCCCGATGCTTCTTATGGTAGACTATAATACTATATTAGACCCGGTGCTACACTCCTCCAATGCTGCTAGACCAGCCTCGGTGGACCTCTGCTCCTGGGCAACTATGGCAGACTTGACTGAAGTGTGGAGATGGAAGCATCCAGACATCGCATCATATTCTCACCTGTCTTCCACTCACAAATTCTCAGCTAGAATTGATTTGGCGTTTGGCAATGCTTCTTTCCTAAAATATGTATGTGAGTCGGAATACCTGCCAGGAGGGGTCTCCGATCATAACCCGCTTATGCTCACACTTGCCTTCCCCCCAGGGGGTAAAAAAGGGGGTTGGAGGTTGTCACCAGGTTGGTTGCTGGAAGACCAGATGACTACTCGTGTTCAAAAATCCATAGACACATACTGGGCGACAAATGAAGGTTCGACCAACCCTCCCCTGGAGTGGGATGCTTTTAAGGCAGCGGTGGAGGGGGAGAGTGAATCTTTGCAATAAGATCAGCAAAAAAAGTATGTGTCCCTACTGGAAACTAGACGCTCAGTCGCTTTACATTTCACAAATCTAGCTCGCACTGAGGTCAGACAAAGGACAGAGATTGTTTTCGCTGAAGGGGATAAGAATGGTAGGCTTCTGGCCAATCTAGTTGCTGAACAAAAGACACCGATTAGTATCCCTGTAGTGAGAGGTGAGGGTGGGACCCTAATTACTGATCCAGTAAATATCTTAGAGGAATTTGTACGATTTTACTCATCACTATATTCACCCATCCCTCCCTATGACTCTTTGGAATTAGATGAATTACTGCGAAACCTGTCCATGCCAAAATTATCGGAAACAGATGCTGCGTCCTTAGATGACCCTATCACTGTACTGGAAGTAGAGGCAGCCATGCTTGCCTTTCCCCCTCAGAAAGCGCCGGGCCCGGATGGGTTCCCTGCGGACTTCTATAAGGCCTTTATGTCCCAGTTGGCCCCCAGATTAAACAAACTTTTCACACATTGCTGGGAACAGGGAGCATTGCCGGCATCAATGATGGAGGCCTACATATTGCTCCTCCTGAAGTCGAGCAAGGACCCACAAGAGTGTTCCTCATATCGCCCTATTGCATTACTAAATGTGGATCTGAAGATCCTCACCAAGATGCTGGCATTGAGGGTGGTTAAGGTTCTTTCAACCGTGGTGGACATCGACCAGACGGGATTCATGCCTGGTATGTCAACAGACACGAATCTGAGGAGATTATTTACCCATCTCCAACGGGACACCTCTGAATCTCCGGCTAAGGTCATTGTCTCCATTGACATTGAAAAAGCCTTTGACTCAGTAGATTGGATCTACATGTACAAGGAGGCGATGGGTTTCGGTCCTGGATTCCGTCGTTGGATCACGATGTTGTACAGTGATTCTCGGATGGCAATCTGGCTAGGCATGGCGGTCTCTGTTTTTTTTTACAATTGGTAGGGGTACCAGACAGGGGTGTCACTTTCCCCTTTTATCTTTGCTCTGATGATGGAGCCTATTGCTAGGGCACTGAGACAGTCTGGGGAGGTGGGAGAGATCCAGGTGGGGACAATTAAAGAATGTGTGGCACTTTATGTGGACGACCTGCTCTTGTTCCTCAGGGATCCGGGGCCATCTCTCAGAGCTGCCCTTTTGAACCTGGACAAATTTGCCTCCTTTTCGGACCTACGTGTGAACTGTTTTTTTTTTTTTTGCAATGACCACCATTGTATTCTCTAGAGTCTCTGCTAAAAAAAAACATACATCATATTTGGGGGTTCTGTGTAATTTTCTAGCAAAAAAAAATGATGATTTTTACATGTAGGAGAGAAATGTCAGAACTGGCCTGGTAGGCAAGTGGTAAGAATGAATGAAGAATGAATGGCGTTGTAGTGCACCTCCACAATACAAAGTAGCAGCGCTATAAAAAACGTGGATTTAAAATAAACAGTCCAGGATTTCGTCCTAGGAGAGGTTCGGAAACAGCCCTGGTAAAAGTCCAGGACGATTTGCTCTGGGCCTTGGATGAGAATAAAGCTTCGGCCTTGGTACTTCTGGATCTGTCGGCAGCTTTCGATACCATCGACCACTCTATACTTGTGGATAGGTTGAAGATGGTGGCGGGAATGGATGGTATAGCTCTGGCATGGGTAGCCTCGTTCCTGCGAGACAGGGTTCAGAGGGTAAAGATGGGACCATTTTATTCCTCCGATAGTCCCCTGTCTTGCAGGGTCCCACAAGGATCGGCTTTATCCCCGATCCTTTTTAACATCTATAGGAGGCCGCTGCTGTACATCATTCGCCGTCACAATCTCCTGTTCCATGTCTGTGCTGACGACACCCAGATCTACTTCACATTATCCAAGAAAGGGGAGGATCAGGTCATGCTGGCCTCTTGTCTGGAGGAAATCCAATCCTGGATGGGGGACAATTATCTAAAGCTTAATGGCACCAAAACTGAATGTATCATCTTCAGTAACCAGCTGTATTCCAACCTGTTTCCATAATGGCCCAGAATCTTTTAAACCTTTTCCGTTTCCGGCCACTTAGGTCAGGGACCTGGGTGTCATCTTTGACTCTAGGTTGAACCTGCGCCCTCAGGTAAATCAGGTGGTGAGTTCATGTCACTTCTACCTGAGACTCCTGAGGTCGACTTTTCGCTATATCGCAGACTTTGACAAGATCACCATGGTCAATGCCATTATCAGCAGTCGATTGGAGTACTGTAATGCTCTATATTTGGGTTTGCCTGCTTGTACCATCTACAACAGTGGTCCCCAACCTTTTGGCACCGGAGACCGGCATTGTGGATGAGAATTGTGCCAATGCCTGGGGGGGGGGGGGGATGGGTGTGGTCTGGGTGACAGTGCGTTTTTTTTGCAGCGAATTTGTCAGAAAAAGGCTGGTGTTAGCACTTCAATCATCACAACACCATGGTTAATATGGTTTCAGGATGATTGAAGCGCATTATTTTTATTATATTGTAATATAAAATTAAATAGTTCAACTCACCATAATGCAGAATCTGCCACCAGATGCAGCTTGTCACGGTGCCTATCACCAGATTGCCACTTGTCACATCGCCTGCCACCAGATGCAAATTTCCACATGCCACCAGATGCAGATTGCCACATGCCACCAGATGCAGATTGCCACAGTCACATGCCACCAGATGCAGATTGCCACAGTCACATGCCACCAAATGCAGATTGCCACAGTCACATGCCACCAAATGCAGATTGCCACATGCCACCAGATGCAGATTGCCACATGCCACCAGATGCAGATTGCCACATGCCACCAGATGCAGATTGCCACAGTCACATGCCACCAGATGCAGATTGCCACAGTCACATGCCACCAAATGCAGATTGCCACAGTCACATGCCACCAAATGCAGATTGCCACAGTCACATGCCACCAAATGCAGATTGCCACAGTCACTTGCCACCAGATGCAGATTGCACATGCCACTGTCTCCTGCCTCCTAGACGCAAATTGTCACTAAGCACAGAGGCAGTGCAGTTGAGTGGTGGGTTCCGCGTGAGAGAGAACAGCGGTGATGCGGGGCGGGCGGTGAGAGATGATGTCATCTCTCTGCTCCCCCGCTTCACCTCCAACAGTGCTGTGTGGGCGGAACAGCGGTGATGTGGGCGGGCAGTGGGAGATGATGTCATCTCTCTGCTCGCCTGCTTCCCCCAACAGTGTAGCGGCGGGGCTGTGTGGGCGGAAATTCAGTGTTGGCAGTGATCTCTCTGCTCGCCCGCCACTGCCGCCGCACATCAGATTGTGGAGACTTTGCGGACCACCTGTAAACAGGCTCGGGCCGGGGGTTGGAGACCCCTGATCTAAAAGCTCCAGTTGATTCAGAATGCCGCAGCAAGGTTACTGACAGGTGTTGGTCACCGTGACCACATCATTCCATCCCTTAGAGCCCTGCATCGGATGTCTTGTCCATAAGGCACCACATGGACGTGGCCCAGAGTATCTGAAGGAAAAATTTGTCAAGTCTGTGCCTACCCGATCCCTGAGATCGGCGAACTTGGCCATACTGAAGATTCCAAAATTTAAAAGGAAAACCTGCGGAGGGAGATACGAGTGAAGTACAAGGAGCTGAATTTTGGAACTCCTTGCCTCTGAAACTGAGACTTGAGAATGACTTTTTTGAAATTTCGAAAGAAATTGAAAACCGTACTTTTTGTACAAGCTTTTGGAGTCACCTAATTTTTAATTGGGGTGTGATGGACAGACTCCCTTGGCTTTTATTCTGTATCTTGCCATGCTGGTTTGTTGGTTCTCTTAAGGTCTTTTAATGTCAATGTCCTTTTATTTTTGTGCATCGAGGCCTTCGGGTAAGACTGCGCAGTTTAAACATTTTAATATATAAATAAATAAATACAAAACAGTGAATGTGCGTGAATTAAAATACGCAGACAACATGAGTGATAACAATGAATGAACCATCCATGAATAGCACATAAATGTAGGTTCTTGTGATAGGACACCTCTTGACGACAGTGCATCTCCACCACATAAAATGTGCGCTTACCAGAAGGAAAGCTTTTAGGAGCCTGCGGCTAAATACCCAGCCAGGGCCTTTATCCCAAAAAGAAGTTGATAATCCACAGATAGCGATGGGAAGGGGCTTGGACTAAGCACTGGGAGACTCGAGCACCAACCACCATGGGGAAGAGGTCAGGCGTTAATCCAAAAATATAAAGAAATGCTCCATAGTGTAAAACGTACCAAAAAGGATTTAATGGGTTTAAAGGATTACACTTACAGAATGGAAAAAAAAAAAAAAAAAACGATCATAAAATACAGCCGGCCAGCAAGCGAACACTCGTCCACTGAGTAAAGCGCGATGACGGCAGTACATCAATCTCCCTATGCGCGTTTCGTGACAAACTGACGTCGTCTCAGGGGCCTATCTGTATCTGTGTGTATCTCACGGTTTTAGCAGCTGCTCTATTTGTATTTACATATGTTATTCAGCGCGGTATTTTTTCAATTTTTGGAGAGGCACCTCCGGGTGCAATAGTCTGAACAAACGGCTTTAATCTCTGAATAAATACACTGACATTTTAGGTGGAAATGACAGGCATGGTATACAGATGTCAGGATGACACTCCCAAGCTTGCTGATCGCAGCTGAGGACAGTGGCTCTTCCGACAGATCGATTCGTCGGCTCCGGAAGGCGGCCTCAGAGCGAGGCTTGAAGCGCAAAGTGCGGCTGGCTCAGATGGGTGATGTCATCAAAAGTGGACGTGTTTCGCAAGCGTGCGCACTTGGATGTGTTTACAAGTGGCGCTCCTTTCTCAACAGACCTTTTTTTTTTTTTTGTTTCATTAATTTGATTCATACCAAACCATCACATTATTTCTAGCCATATATATGACTATTTCATATACTCAATATCCCATTATAATCATTATTATTATTTTATTTTTATTCCTATTATTCATTTTTATTTTTTGATATATACATGCGGTCTTTTTATTTTTATCTTTATTTTTTATTTGCATTTCTTGGACGGCTTTTCAACTCCCTCCAGCGCTAATACATAGACTTTTAAGCCTGCATTTGCTATATGGATTAATTAGTTCTATTATAGAACATTTACTTCACTACAGATTTGCATTGGGAGATTTATGACTCCTGAGTCATTGCGCCTTTACTTGTTACTACTACTACTTTATTCACTTTTTTTTACTGTTGTAGTGCACCTGCCAGGATATGGCGTGTATTCATGCACACGCGTTCCCGTGTCACATACGTGTGAATGAAGCCTCAGGGGGGATGGCTGTCAGGACCACATAAGTGCAAGTTTATAATGCGCTGCATTTATGATTCCTATAGGGAGACATTTATCCAATGGAAATGGCAAAATCTGCAGCGGCGACCATACAGCTTCCATCTTTGAAGACCAAAGCTGGGAGCTGATTGGTTGTCATTGGCAGCTGCTCCAGATTCAGCTGCTCCCACTATACACCCGGGGGGAGGAGGAGTCACGCTCTGCTCATCACAGGGAAGACGTCACTGATTGGAGGACTGAGTAAGTCCTCCCTCCACAATCCAGTCCTAGCGCTGTTACAGGCCGTTGTCTTGCCGAGAAAGTTCCCCCGGCGGATAAGGACCCCCCTGCACTGCGCAGGCGCAGCGCTTGCGCAGTACGAACGACTACGGAGCCGCCGAAAATAGCCGAAGCTGAAAACCTTGAGTCAGCTGTACACGGCGCCTGCGCCCTGAGTCCAGGTTCAAGCCCCACCATCCAAGTGGACATAGTGGTAGAACAAAATAGTGCCGAGCGAAGCGAGGCCGTGCCCGAAGCGTGGCGAGCGTAGCGCGCCCGCGAGGGGCCCTTTTACAGGCGCCATGTACAGCTGACTTACAGCTATTCAGCCTTGGCTATTTCCGGCGGCTCGTACTGCGCAAGCGCTGCGCCTGCGCAGTACAGGGGGGTCTTTATCCGCCGAGGGGAACTTTCTCGGCAGAACACCGTACTTATAACAGCCTCTAGAGGACCTCGCAGAAATGTCTCTGCTACCGAGGGGAAATTTGAAGTTGTCGGCCATTTTCTCAAAGGCCAACACAGTAACACAGCTACAGGGAAACCTTAGCAAACATGGCGCCGGCGCGAGGACTACACCCAGCAACCCCCCCTCCCCACTTTCCCGAAGAGGCCTGTGAGGTCACAAGACTCCCAGCGCCTCTGCCATACGGAGCTGTGACCCAATGGTCTGTTCATCATTTCTTAAGACGTTTCAAGCTGATTGTTTTTTTTTTAATATCCTATATATAGCATGAGGCCATACATTATCAGTTTGATACTTGCTGGTCACATCTCTGTTGTTAGGAGAGAAGCAGAAAACACGCAACACCCCAGAGGTAAGGGTGCAGAAAGAGGCGGGCTTTATGGAGCAGATGAAGGGGGAAAAGCGGAGTTTATGGAGATGAAGTGGGAAAAGGCGGAGTTTATTGAGCAGATGAAGGGGGAAAAGGCGGAGTTTATTGAGCAGATGAAGGGGGAAAAGGCGGAGTTAATGGAGATGAAGGGGGAAAAGGCGGAGTTTATGGAGCAGATGAAACAGGAAAAGGGCAAAATTTATGGACGAGATGAAGCGGGACGGGGAGATCGCGGGATTGGACGGGGAGATCGCAGGATTGGACGGGGAGATCGCAGGATTGGACGAGGAGATCGCAGGATTGGACGAGGAGATCGCAGGATGGGACGAGGAGATCGCAGGATTGGACGGGGAGATCGCATGATTAGACAAGGAGATCGCAGGATGGGATGGGGAGATCGCAGGATGTGACGGGGAGATCGCAGGATGTGACGGGGAGATCGCAGGATGGGACGGGGAGATCGCGGGATGGGACGGGGAGATCGCGGGATGGGACGGGGAGATCGCGGGATGGGACGGGGAGATCGCGGGATGTGACGGGGAGATCGCGGGATGGGACGGGGAGATCGCGGGATTGGACAAGGAGATCGCGGGATTGGACGGGGAGATCGCGGGATTGGACGGGGAGATCGCAGGATGTGACGGGGAGATCGCGGGATGGGACGGGGAGATCGCGGGATGTGACGGGGAGATCGCGGGATGGGACGGGGAGATCGCGGGATTGGACAAGGAGATCGCGGGATTGGACGGGGAGATCGCGGGATTGGACGGGGAGCGGGGAGATCGCGGGATGGGACGGGGAGATCGCGGGATTGGACGGGGAGATCGCGGGATGGGACGGGGAGATCGCGGGATGGGACGGGGAGATCGCGGGATGGGACGGGGAGATCGCGGGATGGGACGGGGAGATCGCGGGATTGGACGGGGAGATCGCGGGATTGGACGGGGAGATCGCGGGATTGGACGGGGAGATCGCGGGATGGGAAGGGGAGATCGCGGGATGGGACGGGGAGATCGCGGGATGGGACGGGGAGATCGCGGGATGGGACGGGGAGATCGCGGGATGGGACGGGGAGATCGCGGGATGGGACGGGGAGATCGCGGGATGGGACGGGGAGATCGCGGGATGGGACGGGGAGATCGCGGGATGGGACGGGGAGATCGCGGGATTGGACAAGGAGATCGCGGGATTGGACGGGGAGATCGCGGGATTGGACGGGGAGATCGCGGGATGTGACGGGGAGATCGCGGGATGGGACGGGGAGATCGCGGGATGTGACGGGGAGATCGCGGGATGGGACGGGGAGATCGCGGGATTGGACGGGGAGATCGCGGGATTGGACGGGGAGATCGCGGGATTGGACGGGGAGATCGCGGGATGGGACGGGGAGATCGCGGGATTGGACGGGGAGATCGCGGGATGGGACGGGGAGATCGCGGGATGGGACGGGGAGATCGCGGGATGGGACGGGGAGATCGCGGGATGGGACGGGGAGATCGCGGGATGGGACGGGGAGATCGCGGGATTGGACGGGGAGATCGCGGGATGGGAAGGGGAGATCGCGGGATGGGACGGGGAGATCGCGGGATGGGACGGGGAGATCGCGGGATGGGACGGGGAGATCGCGGGATGGGACGGGGAGATCGCGGGATGGGACGGGGAGATCGCGGGATGGGACGGGGAGATCGCGGGATGGGAAGGGGAGATCGCGGGATTGGACGGGGAGATCGCGGGATGGGACGGGGAGATCGCGGGATGGGACGGGGAGATCGCGGGATGGGACGGGGAGATCGCGGGATTGGATGGGGAGATCGCGGGATTGGATGGGGGGGGGGGATTGGTGGACATTTCTTATCAGTTCGCCTCACAATGGGGGGGTGGGTGTTGTGCGCCTTTTGTACTCCAGGTGGCGCTGCTCACCAGCTAAGGCTCGTCTAGCCTCTCCCGGCCGTACTTCCTTGTAAGCCCAACGAAGGGGACGTCAGTACGTGCGCTCTGATTGGGTGGATTTAAAAAATACGCCGCGCGGGAAGCGGAAGCCGGAGCGCTGAGTGAGAGAGACACCGAAACTCGGGGAAGGAGAGAAGCGGAGAGAGAGGCGGAGAGAGAGGGAGAGGCGGCCGGTTCAACACTCCGAGATGATGAAACAACCGTAAGTCCGGAGCGGCCGGTGTGTGAGGGGCCCCCCCCATAGACCGGGGTGTGTGACGGGGGGAGGGAGATGTGTGCTGTTGTCATCGGGGAGGAAGTCCCATCATTACCTATTAGGGGAGGAAGGACTACAAGTCCCAGCATTACCTATTAGTAGAGGAGGAAGGACTACAAGTCCCAGCATTACCTATTAGGGAGGAAGGACTACAAGTCCCAGCATGTCTTGTTGGGAGGATGTGAACTAAATCCCAGCATGCTCCTTTGAAAACAAGAGGAGGGACTACAAGTCCCAGCATGCCCTGTCAGAGCAGGGGGAGGGGTGGGCTCCAAGCATGCCCTATTAGGAAGGGGAGGAAGAACTACATGTCCCAGCATGTACTATTGAGGGGGGAGGAGGGACAACAAGTTTCAGAATGTCTTGTTAGGGGGGTGGACTAAAAATCCCAGCATGCCCTTTTAAAGTAAGAGGGGCACTACAAGCGTCAGCATGCTCTACAGGAGGAAGAGGGACTACAAGTCCAAGCATGCCCTGTTGGTGGCATTACAAGACCCAGTATGCCCCACTGGGGGGAGGGGAGAGTAAAAGTCCCAGCATGCCCTGTTAGAGGAGGGGGATGAAGGGGACTACAAGTCCCAGCATGCTCTGCAGGTTGACAGGGGAGGCTACAAGTCCCAGCATGCCCTGTCAGAGCAGGAAGAGAGGTGAGCTCCCAGCATGTCTTGTTGCAGGAAGATGCGGACTAAAAATCCCAGCATGCCCTTTTTAAAGCAAGAGGGGTGGCACTACAAGTCTCGGCATGCCCGGTTAGTGGCACTATAAGTCCCAGCATGCCCTGTCTGAGCAGGAGGAGGGGGGACTACAAGTCCCAGCATGTCTTGTTGGAGAAGGTGAATTAAAAATCCCAGCATGCCCTCTTCAAAGCAAGAGGGGGACAAGTCCTAGCGCACTCTGCTGGAGGAGGAGGGGTGGCTGTAAAAGTCCCAGCATGCCCCATGGGGGGGGGTATAAGCCCCATTATGCCCTTTCTGAGGAGGAGGGAGGGACGACTACAAGTCCCAGAATGCCCCATCGGTTGGAAAGGGGTAAAAGTTCCAGCATGCCCTATTGGTGGGGGGTGGTGTAAGCCCCATTATGCCCTGTCTGAGGAGGGGGGGGGAGTACAAGTGCCGGCGTGCCCCATCGTTTGGGAAGGGGTACAAGTGCCAGCGTGCCCTGTCTGAGGAGGGGGGGACTACAAGTCCCAGCATGCCCCATCGTTTGGGAAGGGGTACAAGTCCCGGCGTGCCCCATCGTTTGGGAAGGGGTACAAGTCCGGGCGTGCCCCATCGTTTGGGAAGGGGTACAAGTCCCGGCGTGCCCCATCGTTTGGGAAGGGGTACAAGTCCCGGCGTGCCCCATCGTTTGGGAAGGGGTACAAGTCCCGGCATGCCCCATCGTTTGGGAAGGGGTACAAGTGCCGGCGTGCCCCATCGTTTGGGAAGGGGTACAAGTGCCGGCGTGCCCCATCGTTTGGGAAGGGGTACAAGTGCCGGCGTGCCCCATTGTTTGGGAAGGGGTACAAGTGCCGGCGTGCCCCATCGTTTGGGAAGGGGTACAAGTGCCGGCGTGCCCCATCGTTTGGGAAGGGGTACAAGTGCCGGCGTGCCCCATCGTTTGGGAAGGGGTACAAGTGCCGGCGTGCCCCATCGTTTGGGAAGGGGTACAAGTGCCGGCGTGCCCCATCGTTTGGGAAGGGGTACAAGTGCCGGCGTGCCCCATCGTTTGGGAAGGGGTACAAGTCCCAGCATGCTCTGTTGGAGGAGAGACCTCCTCAGGCAGCTTCTCCTCTTCACACTGACCACAGGGGGGCGCTCACATGGCACGGCCACCATTCATAGAACACTGTATTTTATTCAATGAAAACAGGGCATTCTCTGGTTGGGTGAGGTGGAAGGGAGGGGCAGCGACGCCATTGATTGGTGCAGAAGTGCAAATTCGAACACATGACTTCATGGGAATTCTTTTAGTAAACAGTCCTGAAATTCTTGGTGAACGATCTCTCCGCCCCCTTTTAATATGGTCCCCGGGTGTCACCGCCCTCTCCAGCCATTATAACCGCTCTGCAGGCTGTATAGCAATATATTGCTAGCAACGGTGGGTGCTTATTGGTCCGCACGGGGGGGTCACATGACTGCTCTGACAAATGAGAACCTGTGCTTTGTTCCAGGATACTGTCCCAAGAGAAAGGAGTTTCCAAAAGGGATTCAGTGCTGTCATGTGGCCGGGATTGACCAATGAGCGCTCACCATTGCTTGCATTATGCTGTGACAGCCTCTGGTGATGTTTTGGGCCTCATTCATACAGGCGATGATGCATTTGAGTCGGGTCTCACACTAGCAGACCGATTGGGTCCGCCTGTCAGTATTTCCGACCCTCCAATCTCCTCTATAGAGCGGTCGGTGTACACTGACATGTCACTTTATACCTCCCGACATCCGATCTCTGCTAAAAAAAAAAACAGATGGAGATCCGTCTTCCCTTCTGTCTGGCAGATCGAATGTCAGTTGGGTGTAAATAGACAGACGGTCTGTTTACATTCAACCGCCCATAGAGGAGAGCAGGCTGTGTACCTCCGCTCTGCATACAGTCGGGTCCATAAATATTGGGACACCGACACCATTCTAATCTTTTTGGCTCTATACACCACCACAATGGATGTGAAATGAAACGAACAAGATGTGCTTTAACTGCAGACGTTCAGCTTTAATTTGAGGGTATTTTCATCCAAATCAGGTGAACGGTGTAGGAATTACAACAGTTTGTATATGTGCCTCCCACTTTTTAAGGGACCAAAAGTAATGGGACAGATTAACAATCATCCATCAAACTTTCACTTTTTAATACTTGGTTGCAAATCCTTTGCAGTCAATTACAGCCTGAAGTCTGGAACACATAGACATCACCAGACGTTGGGTTTCATCCCTGGTGATGCTCTGCCAGGCCTCTACTGCAACTGTCTTCAGTTCCTGCTTGTTCTTGGGGCATTTTCCCTTCAGTTTTGTCTTCAGCAAGTGAAATGCATGCTCAATCGGATTCAGGTCAGGTGATTGACTTGGCCATTGCATAACATTCCACTTCTTTCCCTTAAAAAACTCTTTGGTTGCTTTCACAGTATTCTTCGGGTCATTGTCCATCTGCACTGTGAAGCGCCGTCCAATGAATTCTGAAGAATTTTGCTAAATATGAGCAGATAATATTGCCCGAAACACTTCAGAATTCATCCTGCTGCTTTTGTCAGCAGTCACATCATCAATAAATACAAGAGAACCAGTTCCATTGGCAGCCATACATGCCCACGCCAGGACACTACCACCACCATGCTTCACTGATGAGGTGGTATGCTTTGGATCATGAGCAGTTCCTTTCCTTCTCCATACTCTTCTCTTCCCATCACTCTGGTACAAGTTGATCTTGGTCTCATCTGCCCATAGGATGTTGTTCCAGAACTGTGAAGGCTTTTTTAGATGTTGTTTGGCAAACTCTAATCTGGCCTTCCTGGTTTTGAGGCTCACCAATGGTTTACATCTTGTGGTGAACCCTCTGTATTCACTCTGGTGAAGTCTTCTCTTGATTGTTGACTTTGACACACATACACCTACCTCCTGGAGAGTGTTCTTCATCTGGCCAACTGTTGTGAAGGGTGTTTTCTTCACCGGGGAAAGAATTCTTCGGTCATCCACCACAGTTGTTTTCCGTGGTCTTCCGGGTCTTTTGGTGTTGCTGAGCTCACCGGTGCGTTCTTTCTTTTTAAGGATGTTCCAAACAGTTAATTTGGCCACACCTAATGTTTTTGCTATCTCTCTAATGGGTTTGTTTTGTTTTTTCAGCCTAATGGTGGCTTGCTTCACTGATAGTGACAGCTCTTTGGATCTCATATTGAGAGTTGACAACAACAGATTCCAAATGCAAATAGCACACTTGAAATGAACTCTGGACCTTTTTATCTGCTCCTTGTAAATGGGATAATGAGGGAATAACACACACTTGGCCATGGAACAGCTGAGACGCCAATTGTCCCATTACTTTTGGTCCCCTAAAAAGTGGGAGGCACATATACAAACTGTTGCAATTCCTACACCGTTCACCTGATTTGGATGTAAATACCCTCAGATTAAAGCTGAAAGTCTGCAGTTAATCTCTTGCTTACTGGGCACTTAAACCCCCTCCTGCCCAGACCAATTTTCAGCTTTTAGCGCTCACACTTTGAATGACAATTGCGCGGTCATACAACACTGTACACATGAAATTTTTATCTTTTTTTTTTTTTTCCCCACAAATAGAGCTTTCTTTTGGTGGGATTTAATCACCGCTGGGATTTTTATTTTTTGCTAAACAAAAAAGCTGGAAAATGTTGAAAAAAAAAAAAAAAAAATCATGTTTTAATAGTTTGTTATAAAATTTTGCAAACTGTAATTTTTCTCCTTCATTGATATGCGCTCATATGAGGCTGCACTGGTGGGCACTGATAGGCTGCACTGATGGGGACAGTTAAGCGGCATGGATGGGCACTGGTAGGTGGCGCTGATGGGTGGCACTGGTAGGCAGCACTGTTGCCTATTTCTAGGTGGCACCGGCAAGGGGGCACTGATGATCTTGCGGCAGCTTGCCGTGATCGGGACTGATGTCCCTCTCACAGCCGCCGGCAAGGTGAAAAAATAGCTGATTACCGCCTCTGTTGACATCACATGATCAGCTGTCATTGGCTGACAGCTGATCACGTGGTAAGGGGTCGGGATCTCATAGACTCGCTGTTCACAGAGCGCGCCGCGTGCGCCCTGCAGGGGGCGCGCAGGCCGCTCGTGCACAGGACTACGTCAATAGACTTAGTCCCGGCAAAGCAGGTCCGCACTGTAGCCGGCATTCGGCTATACCGCGGATCTGAACTGGTTAAAGCACATCTTGTTCATTTCATTTCAAATCCATTGTGGTGTCTAGAGCCAAAAGAGATGAGAATTGTGTCGCTGTCCCAATATTTATGGAGCTGACTGTAAGTGGAGAATACAGACCAGCCAGATCAACGGTGATCAGCAGAGAGATTCTCCATTGGAGCCCGCCTCAGGCTTCAGCCGAAACGTGTTACTGCGTTTATCCTGGCATGTAGTAGAGCTGCACAATTAATCGTTAAAAAATCGTGATCTCGATTCACCTCCCCTGACGATCTCTCCTGCTGAGTTTGACGATTCTTTCATATAAACAAGTGGAGAGATTATCTGCTCACTCAGCTGTCAAAAGAAAACATCCAGGCAGTCTGCCAAGTTTAGAACTTGAAACATTGTATCTAACTTCCTTCTTAGATCAAAGGGATAAACTTCTCTGTGTAAACAAATAACCTGGGCAGTCTGCCAAGCTTTAAACAACGTGTAAATGCAGGAAGTTTAACCACTTAAAGTCTAAATCTTTTTCTGACACTTCTTTCTTAAGTTAAAATCAATATTTTTTGCTAAAAAAAATTACTTGGAACCCCCAAACATTAGAGATAAAATATATATATATATATATATATATATATATATATATATATATATATATATATATAATTTTCTAATATGGAATAAAATGGCAATTGCTGCAATATTTTATGTCGCACTGTATTTGCCCAGCGGTCTTTCAAATGCAATTTTTTGGGAAAAAATACACTTCAATAAATAAAAAAAAAAAAAGAAACAGTAAAGTTAGCGCAATTTTTTTTTGTTTTAATGTGAAAGATGATGTTACGCCGCGAGAATCGTGATCTATCCTCTAAGCAAAAAAATCGTGATTCTCATTTTAGCCAGAATCGTGCAGCTCTAGCATGTAGCCAATAAAGAATTGATGCGATAGACTCTGGATGTTAGAGTAGCCGGGTTCATTTGTATTAGAGCCGGGATCTGCAAAGTATGCATCAGGAGAATCATCCTGCACCACTGCCAGCTGCCTCCTGTCAAATTCTATCCTTTTTTTGCTGCTGTGGATTCATTTATCAATAACTGATTTTTTTTTTTTTTTTTTTCCCTTGAATTTGTGTAATATATTTGATGTGGCCCTCAAAGTAAAAAGTTAAGAGACCCCTATATTGGAGGATGGGTGGTCAACCTGTGGCCCTCCAGCTGTTGCAGAACTAAAAGACTGGAAGTTCTGCAACAGCCGGAGGGCCACAGATTGAGCACCCCGTGTATTAGAGGATGATGCCCGCATAGCGTGAATGGGCTGAGCGCAAATTCTGGGTGCTGCTTGCAGGCTGTCCATTGAAGCTTATTAGGGCCCAGCTTCTCCATAGACGCAGCCACTAATGTGAGAGGACGGTGTGCATGTGGGGCCACTTACCGACATGCTTTTGGTGTTTTTTGAGGATTTCACCTTTTTCATTTTATCCTGAAAAGGTGAGCGAACACTTGTAAATTCTCAATGTTTTAAAAGGTATATGCACCGATTAAATGTGGAGTGTGGCGATCTGAACAGTGGATGAGATTTGTGGTGTGTAGGTGAATGTTGTGAGGTTCTGCCACAAAGCAGGAAAAGAGAAAAACTTCCCTTTGATGGGTGATCACCACTTACATAATGTTAATGCAAACAATAGCAGGGATAGCATTGTATTCACATTGCATTGGATTTGGTCACAAAGGGCCATTATCAGACCTAATGTTGGTTTGCTGTGTAAATAAGCGTGCCGTTACCCTTCATATACATGTCTATAGAGAACCCCCCCAAACCAGGGATATTGAGCTAAATGCTGCTTTGCATAGAATTGTTTTTTGTCTTTTCCCTTTCCAAGAACATTTCCTGACACATCTAGACCTATCAGTTCATTCAAACTGCATGACCCCCCCCCCCCCCCCCCCATCTCACACTTTTGTGTCTTCAGGACCTGATTGAGTTCCTCCAGTTTTGTTGCTTCTCATGTGATGGTTGTAAAGCTGGAGACCTTTGTAGGGGGCGCTGTCCTTCTTCTCTCTCCTCAATGTACTGTTGGTTTCTAGTCCAGGAATGACCTCCTTATTATACAGGGGGTGGGGCGGATGTTTATTTGCAGAGTTGCTCACTATCTGTTTAATTTAAAGGCTAAGTTCACCTTTTAAGAAAAAGTAATAAATGCACCTACTTTTGCAGGCGGAAAAAAAAAAATGTGCATTTATTTTTTTTCATGCAGGAGCCTGCAAAGCATTGTACATGTGATCAAGGGGTGCAAAGTCAGGCTGCTGCAGACGAGCCCTGCAGCTTTGTGCCTGTACCTCCAATACGGGCCGACTGTTTACAAGCTGCAGGACTTGTGAATAATCTAGGAAGAGCTCCTCAGGGACCTCGCAGGTCATTTAGAACTACAAGCCGCCTGCAGCCGTGGATGACGGTACTTGTAGTCTATTCATTCACAGCAAACTCAATGACGTGGGCGGAGTCCTGCACAGCACCATGCTGTGTGTGTGTGTGTGTGTGTGTGTGTGTGTGTTTTTTTTTTTTTTTTTTTTTCTCCCAATTGTGACAGCGGGTGTGGGGGAAAGATCCCTCGCCTGCTGTTGCACTGGAGATTGGGCAGGAGCTGACGTATCCGCAAAAAGCAGGATAGCGGGAGCGTGCCCACGGGTCCCTCAGACTCTATGTCTGTCCGCGGTGAGGAGAGGCAGAGCGGGGAACTGCCTATGTAAACAAGGCATTTCCCTGTTCTGTTTAGTGACATAACAGATCTGTTCCCGGTGGTCGGGAGCAGTGATCTGTCATGTTTCAGTAAGCCCATCTCCCCCCCCCCCCCCTACAGTTAGAACACGCTGAGGGAACATACTTGACCCCTTGATTGCTCCCCCTAGTGTTAACGCCTTCCTTGCCAGTGTAACTTTTACATTGATCAGTGCATTTTTTTTTTTTTTTTTTTTTTTAAAGCACTGATCAATGTAATGTCACTGGTCCCCAAAAAGTGTAATTTGGGGTCCGATTTGTCCCCGGCCCTCTGGCATTTTTGCTGGACAGCTAAAGGAAGTTAAAATAAGACTTGCAGGCAGGATTGCCAGGTGAAAACAAAATAAAACGAATGCGGCCACCACATCTAATCATTGCTAAGCTGCAATATGTTACGTTTTTGGACGTAATGCTGTTTTAATTCGGATGAGTCTGATTTCTCTACGCTTGCTCTGTA
Source organism: Aquarana catesbeiana (assembly GCF_042186555.1). NCBI lineage: Eukaryota > Metazoa > Chordata > Amphibia > Anura > Ranidae > Aquarana > Aquarana catesbeiana. Next base: position 10,991,933 of record NC_133326.1, on the reverse strand, counting down.
ATCTCCTGTACTAACAGTGGAGGGTTTTATCTCCTAGAAGATTTTTAAAACTTTTTTTTTTTTTTTTCTTTTTCCCCGACCCGGCTTTAGCAGCCGCTAGCGATAATCGTAAGAGAATCTGGCAGGCTGGTTGTACTCAATTTGATCGATCAACTTGGTACATTCAGCATGCCCGTTAATGGTTCGAATCTTTGCCGTTTCCTGCTGAACCAACCGAGATTCAAACCGTATATGGCTGGCCTTTGGCGATTTCCTCTGTTTTCTTGTCTTCCGCTGATCTTGTGTGGAGTGTAGGCCGGTTCGTTTGCCTGCAAGTATCACTCCGAGGGTCAGACAAAAGAAGGAACATTTCCAGTATCAGACCAGGGTTGTCTTCTAATCATGGCAATCAAAATAACCTTTGTCCTTTTTAGGATTGCTTCTCTTTGTAAGCATAAATAATGCATCGTAAAGTAAAGGTGTTTTGTCTGCTGTGTGTCTGTCTGGCTCAAAGGTCGTGGTGTGTTCACACCTCAGGAAAGGACTTGGTAAAGAATCTGGAAAATGCTGTGAAAATTCTGGGTATCCATTAACTATTTATAAAAGAATTTCAGGAGGAGGGCGGAGCTCCGTATCCTCTAGACCAGCGCTTCTCAACCTGGGGGGTCGATTGCCGATTTGCCAGGGGGTCGCGAATGCTGGCCGAGACGGACCAGAAGTTACTGTGTTACGCCGGAGTCTGTCCGTCTCGGCCAGCGGGATGTCCCTCCCGGGAGAGGAGAGACCACACAGAAGTGACGTTCCGTCAGCGCCATCTTGGTACTCTCGTCCACAGTGAGGCTACACTTAGAAGACGGCAAGTGGACATCTTTTTACACCCACCGAAGTCCGCCTGCTGAGGACGAGTCTACCAAGATGGCAGCGACGAAACGTATTTTCTGGTTAACACAGATGGCTTGCTGATTCTGAGGGAACACCAGTGATTTGGTAAGTCAGAGATAGCATTTTTGTACATCAATGCCGCCACTGTGGCCATCAATTGCCGCAACTGTGCCCCACCGCCCGGCACTTACCCGGTCTCTCGGTGGGGCATTTTATTCATTTGTAACTTATCCCCTTCCCACGAGCGTACGCAGATGTACGTACTCAGCTTTCCGGGGTTATACCGGGATGATGCCCGCAGCTGCAGGCATCATCCCGGTAACGTTATTTAGAGCGGGCGATCGGCTATCCGAGTACAACAACCGATGTGGCTAACAGCCACTCAGCTGTTATACCGGAGGAGCGGAAGGGGACACACCCCCCCCCCCCCAACCGCTCTTACCGGGCCTCCCATTCGATCGGGAGGCCCGGTGACCAATCGGCTGCCGCTGGGGGCGGGCTGGAACGAAGCCGTGGGCGGCTTCGTTCCAGCCTTCCAATTGTAAACGCAGAAGCTACGTCATGAAAAAGGACCTGGGGGTCCTAGTAGATGATAGGCTCAGCAATGGCATGCAATGCCAAGCTGCTGCTAATAAGGCAAACAGAATATTGGCATTAAAAAGGGGATCAACTCCAAAGATAAAACGATAATTCTCCCACTCTACAAGACTCTGGTCCGGCCGCACCTAGAGTATGCTGTCCAGTTCTGGGCACCAGTCCTCAGGAAGGATGTACTGGAAATGGAGCGAGTACAAAGAAGGGCAACAAAGCTAATAAAGGGTCTGGAGGATCTTAGTTATGAGGAAAGGTTGCGAGCACTGAACTTATTCTCTCTGGAGAAGAGACACTTGAGAGGGGATATGATTTCAATTTACAAATACCGTACTGGTGACCCCACAATAGGGAGAAAACTTTTTCGCAGAAGAGAGTTTAATAAGACTCGCGGCCACTCATTACAATTAGAAGAAAAGAGGTTTAACCTTAAACTACGTAGAGGGTGCTTTACTGTAAGAGCGGTAAGGATGTGGAATTCCCTTCCACAGGCGGTGGACTCAGCGGGGAGCATTGATAGCTTCAAGAAACTATTAGATAATCACCTGAATGACCGCAACATACAGGGATATGTAATGTAATACTGACATATAATCACACACATAGGTTGGACTTGATGGACGTGTGTCTTTTTTCAACCTCACCTACTATGTAACTATATGTAACTATGTAATGACGTCACTTCCCGTTTACTCGGCTGCCAATGGCGCCAGTTTAAAAAAAAAAAAAAAAAATACAGTATTCAGAATCGCCGTTTTTCGGCGATCTGAATACTATGAAGTGCAAAGGAGGGATCGGGGGGTCTAAAAGAGTACCTGTCACCACCTGTTACTGTCACAAGGGATGTGACAGCAATAAAAGTCATCAAAAACATAGTGTTTTTTTTTTTGTTTTTTTTTTTTTTAAACACAATTTATAAATATAAAAATAAATAAAATAAGAGAGAAAAAATTTTTTAAAGCGCCCCCGTCCCCGCGCAGCAAAGAAAACGCATACGGAAGTCGCGCACGCATATGTAAACGGTGTTCAAATCGCACATGTGAGGTATCGCCGCGATCGTCAGAGCGAGAGCAATAATTCTAGCACTAGACCTCCTCTGTAACTCTAACCTGGTAACCGTAAAAAAAAAAAAAAAAAAAAAAATTTAAAGAGTCGCCTATGGAAATTCTTAGGTACCGTAGTTTGTCGCCATTCCACGAGTGCATGCAATTATAAAGCGTGACGTGTTTGGTATCTATTTACTCGGCGTAACATCTTTCACATTATACAAAAAAAAAATTGGTAACTTTACTGTTTGGATTTTTTAAAATTCATAAAAGTGTTCCTTTTCCAAAAATTTGCGTTTTAAAACACCGCTGCACAAATACCGTGTGATATAAAATATTGCAACAATCGCCATTTTATTCTCTGCTAATAAAAAAAAAAGTGTGTGTGTGTGTATGTGTGTATATATATGTGTGTGTGTGTGTGTGTATATATGTATATGTGTGTGTGTATGTATATATATATATATATATATATATATATATATAGTTTGGGGGTTCTAAGTAATTTTCTAGCAAAAAATACGGATTTTAACTTGTAAACACCAAATTTCAAAACTAGGCTTAGTCATGAAAGGGTTAAATAAATATTTTGCGCTGTATATTACAGATTGTTTTTGTGATTAATCACTACGCTTTAAGATGTTACATTTTGTAGGAATGAAAATACATCCTGCATATCAGATATTTTATATTTCGATTCATAACAGTCACAAAATTACAGCAATGAAATGACCAATGAAAATAATTCTACTGTTAGGGGTCCCCACAACTTGGGGGGGTTTTTATCAAGGGGTCACGGCACTAGAGAGCTTGGGAACCCCTGATCTAGACACTTGCAGTCGATGTCTCCCCAGTGTACAGTCGGTGGTTGGGAGTTGTGAGACGATGTCCAGATCTGTGATAAAGACTTCCATACACACAGCGCTGTGTTCTGTGGATGGAGGTATGTCGGTATTTGTTTTGATAAGCAGCGTTCCGTTCTCTGCACAGGAATGTACAGGCGATGGGTGTGTAGAGGGGAAGGATAAATCCCCCCCCCCCCCCATTGTTCCTGTGTTTGAAAAATGACATGTGAACAACAAGTTGCAAGGCCTCATGGTAGGAAGTGTAGTACAGACACCCAGAGGTCTTGTACAGAGGTGGGACACTGTTGGCATTTTCCATGATGTCATAGTTGGGCCAAATGTATTCTGTACCGATTAAATGTATAATTTGGCTTGTGTGATCTGCCTCTCTGACAACTTCCGTGTGAGAATAGAGCTGATCGCCTAGCAACCAGCTTTTACGTCACATTATGGCTGTGATTGTCCATCCTGATCACATGATCGCTGTGTCCAATCGCAGAGCCCTCCTGCCGATCTGTGATGCTCCGTATCCGGGTGACCCGAGCGCATCGGGATCGCGCGTGGGTGCGATCCCTCTCCTTCTGAAGGACGTGCCTGAACTCAGGAGGAAGCTTCCACCCAGCCGTATATGTGCAGTGGCAGTGTCTGAACGCCAGTCGAAGCTCCTGTCACTAAGTAAAATGGTTAGCTTACAGTGCTGTTTACACCTTGCTTTTACTTGGTGCTTCGGTGGGGATTCGCCATAGACTTCTATGGAGGTTTTGAAGCACCACTGAAGCTATATGGGGTATAATCTTTGAAGCAAAAGCAAGTGTAAACAGGACTGTAAGCTAACCATTTTATTTAGTGACAGCATTCAGAGAGCTTTAACAAAGCTTATCCAAAGCCTTGTTTTGAAGCAAGTGTAAACTAGCCGTTCATGTGTGTTGAAGCCAAAGCAAGTGTAAATGAGCCCTAAATTTGCTGTCCCCTCAAAATAACTCAACACACAGCCATTAATGTCTACACCACTAAGTGAAAATGTCCAGATTGGGCCCAATTATCCTATTTCCCTCCCCGGTGTCATGTGACTCGTTAGTGTTACAAGGTCTCAGATGTGAATGGGGAGCAGGTGTGTTAAATTTGGTGTTATCGCTCTCACTCTCTCATACTGGTCACTGGAAGTTCATCATGGCACCTCATGGCAAAGAACTCTCTGAGGATCAGAAAAAAAAGAATGGTTGCTCTACATAAAGATGGCCTAGGCTATAAGAAGATTGCAAAGATCCTGAAACTGAGCTGCAGCACGCTGGCCAAGACCATACAGCGGTATAACAGGACAGGTTCCTCTCAGAACAGGCCTCGCCATGGTCCACCAAAGAGGTTGAGGTCACGTAATCAGCGTCATATCCAGAGGTTGTCTTTGGGAAATAGACGTATGAGTGCTGCCAGCATTGCTGCAGAGGTTGTAGGGGTGGGGGGGTCAGCCTGTCAGTGCTCAGACCATACGCCGCACACTGCATCAAATTGGTCTGCATGGCTGTCGTCCCAGAAGGAAGCCTCTTCTAAAGATGATGCACAAGAAGCCCGCAAACAGTTTGCTGAAGACAAGCAGACTAAGGACATGGATTACTGGAACCATGTCCTGTGGTCTGATGAGACCAAGATAAACTTATTTGGTTCAGATGGTGACAAGCGTGTGTGGCGGCAACCAGGTGAGGAGGACAAAGACAAGTGTGTCTTGTCTACAGTCAAGCATGGTGGTGGGAGTGTCATGGTCTGGGGCTGCATGAGTGCTGCCGGTGTTCTGCCAAGTAAGATCCGCCCGGCAGATAAGGACCCCCCCCTGTACGGCGCAGCGCTTGCGCAGTATGAAAGACTATGGAGCAGGCGAAAAGAGCTGTGAGTGAGCTGTACACCACGCATGCGGAATTAACATGACATTGTACCAAACAATGCTGCACGCTCCCGATGCTCGTGCTACTCTGCAAGGGGCGGGTCTATTATTACTGTTATATCATGTAAGGGGTGGATGCTTACAGATCTAACAGTAATAATACACCCGCCCCTTGCTTAGACGATATAACAGTAATAAGAGACCCGCCCCTTGCAGAGTAGCATGAGCATCGGGAGTGTGCGGTATAGTTTGGTAGAATGTCATGTTAATTGCGCATGCGCGATGTAGAGTTCACTCACAGCTGTTTGGCAATTTTTGGCATCACCATAGTAGTTTGTACTGCATGCGCAGTACAGGGGGTCCTTATCCGCCAGGGCAACTTTCTCGGCAAGACACCGGCACTGGGGAGCTACAGATCATTGAGGGAACCATGAATGCCAACATGTACTGTGACATACTGAAGCAGAGCATGATCCCCTCCCTTCAGAGACTGGACCGCAGGGCAGTATTCCAACATAACGACCCCAAACACACCTCCATGACGACCACTGCCTTGCTAAAGAAGCTGAGGGTAAAGGTGATGGACTGGCCAAGCATGTCTCCAGACCTAAACCCTATTGATCATCTGTGGGGCATCCTCAAACGGAAGGTGGAGGAGTGCGAGGCTTACCTGTAGGTGCAAGAAATATCTCCTAAACCTACACGGTTTAGGAGATATTTCCATAAGACAGACACCGATGTCTACGGCACACGCGCCATAGAGATGGCACGCTCAGTGCGCCGTTGTCTAACGGCGATCATGCCGTTAGTGGCCGCACCAGCGCGCATGCACGGGAGTGATGTAATCGCGGCTCTGGCCAATCACAGCGTCGGAGCCGCTATACCCGGAAAGAAGATGGACGTTTCGTAGGAGAAGGGACAGTGATGACATTGCAGGCTCCCTTGTCAGTTAAGTGACACATAATGGGCTAGTATGCGATATGGTGCATAGTAGCCCATTGTGCTTTATCTTTGCAGGGGAACAAAGAGGAAGTAAACTCATCAGGGTTCACTTCCTCTTTTAAAGCGGGGGTCCACCCACACCGCCAAAAAAAAAAAAAAAATATTAAAAGCCAGCAGCTACAAATACTGCAGCTGCTGACTTTTAATAAATGGCCACTTACCTGTTCCAGGGTCCAGCGATGTCGGCAGGCGACGCCGAGAACCCACTCGGTTCTCGGCAGCTGCCGCCGCCATCCTAGGTGAGGGAATCAGGAAGTGAAGCGTTGCGGCTTCACTTCCCTACTGCGCATGCGTGAATCGCGCTGCACGTCCCAAGTGGTTCCCGCTCTCTCCTGGGAGCTGTGTGTTTCCCAGGAGACAGCGCGGTGGGGACAGGAAGAGGCATACACTCCCATGGGAGTCTATGCCGGAAGTGGGTGCAAATACCTGTCTTAGACAGGTATCTGCACCCCCCTCCCCCCTGAAAGGTGCCAAATGTGATACCGGAGGGGGGGAGGGTTCCGAAAAGCGGAAGTTCCATTTTTGTGTGGAACTCCGCTTTAAGTGGTTAAACTTCCTGATTTACATTCAGAAGTCTATTGCTTTGATGTAAAAGTCAAATTGATACAATGTTTAGACTTAACATTCCACTGATTTTAAAACTTGGCAGACTGCCCAGACTTTGACTTCTGATGGCAGAGAGACAATTCTCTGCATACCAAAGATGGGGAAACCCTTTGTCAAGATCGCAATGGGGGGGGGGGGGGGGGGGGGGGGAATCACGATCGTGATTCTTGACGATTAATCGTGCAGCTCTACAATTTGGACATTTTCACTTAGGGGTGTACTGACTTTTGTTGCCAGCGGTTTAGACATTAATGGCTGTGTGTTGAGTTATTTTGAGGGGACATCAAATTTACACTGTTATACAAGCTGTACACTCACTACTTTACATTGTAGACAAGTGTCATTTCTTCAGTGTTGTCACATGAGAAGATTTACAAGAATGTGAGGGGTGTACTTACTTTTGTGAGATGCTGTACATTTTAATACTGGCTTTTTTGTCTATTTGCTGTCGTCAGGGAAGACTCATGTTCCCTGATGGTAGGGATGAGTCGCTGGCTGTTAGGACACTGACAGGTGCTGCCACCTAACCAATAAAAATTGCAGGCAAAAATGGACCAACAAATGCGTTGTTGGTGCGATCACAAAATTGCATCGCACCAAAGTAGCACAGAACCCTTTCCAAAAAGTCGCATCGCAGCTGCATTGATGTGAACAACATCACCATTGGAAGAAATGTGACCCAAGTTGCATCGGTGTAAACCAGGCCTGAAGAGGAACCTGTACTTTTGTAGTTCAGTGCACAGAAAGTTACAAGGACACCAGATTTTACACTTCTTCTTTTTTTTTTTTTTTGTTTTGTTTTTTTTAGGTTTTTCAGGAGCCAGTCTGTCCAATCCAGGAGTTGGCATTTTTTTTCTTTGTTGACCAAGTTAGGAGCCAGCTGTAATTAAAAAAAAAAAAAAAAAAAAAACAAAACACTGGGCTACCTGGCTCCTCGGATTTGCCCAGCCCTAAATTTAAGCTGCATTTTAATGCAGACCTTCACCCTCCTTACCATTTTTGCATAAAAATACAGCAAGGCCCCTGCTGTGTATTCTCACATGCTAGGATGTCTAAGGTAATATCCCAGGGGGCTGCAGGTGGGCCAAGGAGATGACCCCTCTGCCTGAATGAAGTGGAAGTGAGTACAACCAAAAAAAAAGTACTTCCTTCCCAGGAAAAAAAAAATTATTGGATGAGGCTGCGGGGAGAAAGTCCAGTTTTAAAGCGGGGTTCCACCCAAATTTTGAACAATATCTGTATGTATTCTCTTCCTTGCCTAGATGCTGACATGCCGTTTAAAAAAATTTAAATTGCCGCAATTACCTTTTATTTTCTATTCTTCTTTGCACTTCCTGGTTCTCCTCCCGTGGGAGTAGGCGTGTTTCTAGCCTCTCCCAGACTCCTGGGAGCTAGTCTCAGGCTTCTCAGGATGCCACTGAGCATGTGCGGGAATGAGCAGTGAATGCTGGGAGCACAGCATTCACCACATCCAGGAAATAAATGCTTGTGGGCTTCAAATGCCCACAATGAAGATGGAAACCGCCTGCAGTGAATAATATAAGTTATTCTTTCCGACGAAATCTGACACAGGCGGACATATTACACACAATATGTGAGTATGTAATGCTGAGAAGAAAAGTGTTTGAATGAACTCAAAAAAAAAAAAAAAAAAAAATAGGTGGACCCCCGCTTTAAGAAACGCCAGGAGGTCTGTGACATTTTCAGCTTATGTAGTGTTGTCATACCTTTTTTATGCCTAATAAATGTGTTTTTACATTCTGTTCTTTTTCTTTGTAGCCGAGCCAAACCTCCACGGAGGCACGCTCCCAAGAAGCCGTCCAATCAGCAGAAAGATCCAGTTGGTGTAAGTTACGTGTGTGTGTATGTGTATATATATATAAATTTCTCCTCGCCACAGCATTCGTGAGTGTTTGTAGTCATCCAATAGTTTTATTTCTTAACAGAATTTTGTAGTATTGAGTAATTTGCAGCTCTGATAATGTTGTGTACTCTGGTCCATGCACTGTGCTTACTTTGTCACAAATTTGCTTCCTCAGGTGTACTGTAGGGTGCGCCCTCTGAGTCCGCCTGACCAGGAGTGCTGCATTGAAGTCATCAATGAGACCACTGTGCAACTACACCAACCAGATGGCTGTAAAGTCAACAGGAATGGGGAATACAAAGAGGTGAGAACTTTCTGCTGATTCTTAAATTTTTTTTTTTTTTTTAACATAAAGGTAACTATTGGTTTGTTACATCCACATTTTTCTGTTGAAGAGAGAAGCTGTTTTCAGAGCTCAATTTATACATAAGTCAGACGTAATCCTCCCTCTTCTCCCCTGCCTGCTTTGTTCAGAAGGGAGTTTGTTTCAGAGAGAGAGAGTCTAAAGGGAATCTGCTTCTACTATGCTGTCTTAAATGAGATGTCGTTACCCCATATTAAAGTGTTACTAAAGTCAATTTAAAAAAAAATAAACCTGTTATGCTCCCCTATTTTGCATAATGGGATTGCACATAGCAGCCCTGATCCTCTTCCACGTAGCAAGCCGTTTTTGCTAGGGGGAGGGGGGGGGCGCAGACTGTGTCCACTCGCTCCTGATCTGTGTCCATAGACACACAGTGGAACTTAACCCCACCCCCCACATCCTACTCGCTGCATTTGAGTGGCTCCTGCTTCTAGAGTCCTGTGTGAAGAGGAGATGCAGCCTTGCACAGTGCTGGATCTATTTCCATTGGCCCTGGTTGCTGGGGTGGGGTGGGGCCAAGCCCCGCTGTGTCTTTGGAACACTGCTCCATAAATGCACACAGCTCGGGAGTGAGCACACATTATGTGCCCCCCATAACAAACGGCTTGCTAAGGGGGCACACGGGGAATAGGTGCCTAGGTCACTGGCTGGGGACGTGAGAAAAGGAGGATCAGGTACAAAACCACTGCATAGAGCAGGTAAGTATAACATTTATGGGTGTTTTTTTTTTTTTTTTTTCATTTAAAACTTTTTTCTTTTTCGTTCATTGACGGACACAGCGCTTCCTTATTCAGAACCATAGGGTTATACCGCCCCCTACAGGATTACGACACTAGACAGAAAAAAAGACTTTGCTACGCCTATGCAGTCCTAGGTGGTATACACCCTCCTCTCTGCTATAGGCCTTCAGGTTTTTTTTTTTTTTTTTTTTTTTCTGCCTAGTCAGGAGTAAGGACCTAGTTCCCTGCTGGGATCTCTAGTCCTGGCTTTTTTTTTTTTTTTTTTCCCCTGGTGAGACCTACAATTGGAGGCTGCAGGTCCCTCTGGGTCCCAGCCATTCGTTGGCACACTGACAGCGGTCCTGGAGTCCTTTGTTTCCCGGGTGGAGGTGGCTCTTGGGCGGTAGGCTAGCAAGAAGCGGCCCCCGCCTTCACCTGCTTCATCTATCTCATCAGATCCTGAATCTTATTTGGGTACTGTGGACGTGGCCCACCCTGCAGGGGTTTGTGGCCGCGCTCCCAGACTTTTCAGACAGTGAGGATGATTCCTCTGTGGCTGCGCACGAGAAGGCGCTATTGGAAACTTTGAAAATTGACGATGCATCGCAAGTGCCGGTCCCCTTTGGCACCCACAAGCCGTCTCGCACGGCAAAAGTGTTCCCTTATCCCTCATATTTTGACAAATTTGTCTATAAAGAATGTCCAAAACCCTTTGCAGTCCCGAAACGCTTCACTGTGCGTTATCCCTTTTGAGGAAAGTCTTCTCAAGAAGTGGACAACTCCACCTGTGGTGGATCCCCCGGTCTCTCGGTTGAAGACTCTCCCACCTTTAAAGATCCGGCTGACGGGAAGGCGGAGTCTCTGGGCCGCACTATGTTCACTATTGCGGGTTCGGTGCTTTGGCCGGTCTTGGCTGTTGCCCTGGTGTCTCAAACACTAACGGAGTGGACAAAGCTGTTGCACCATGAACTGGACGGTGAACAGTATCCTCCTGCCTTCGCTGAATTGGCGGACCGGGGGCTGCAGTTTGTCTGCAATGCCTCTTTGGACCCAGCTCCCTTGCTTTCTAAGCTGTCTGTTTCAGCGGTGGTACTTTGACGTGTATTGTTGTTGGGCTGCGGACCAGGACTCTAAAAAAGCCCTAAATGATTTGCCTTTTCAGGGCGATCGTTTGTTTGGGACCACTCTGACATCATTAAGAGTGTCACAGGGGGAAGATTACTTTTCTTCTACAATCTAAAAAAGGAAAGGGCATAGTTGCAAGCGTGGTCCTTCCTTCTCTGCGCACAGGAGGTGGTTTGTTTTTTTTTTTTTGTTTTTTTTTTTTTGTTTTTTTTTTTTTTTGTCCCTCAGGGTCCTCTGACAAGGGCTCAAAGTCTTTCAAGCCTTCGGAAGGTTCCAAGCGACCCCCTGGTCAGGTAAACCGAGGGCGGGTCTCTCCAGATCCGCAGATAAGGCCCCTTCGTTATGAAAGGGCGCCCTCACCCGCATCCCATGTGGGGGAAGTCTTCGCTGGTTTCCGGGCCTGTGGACCTCTTTGATAAACGACATGTGGGTCCACAAAGTGATTTTTTTTTTTTTTTCCCCCAGATCGCTTGCTAGCCCTCCGGGGGCAAGACCTGTTACTTCAGAGGGTGGTCGTACTGGTGTCGTACCGTTTCCAGGGGTTCCATTTAAATCCGCTTTACAGTCCCCAAAAAAAGAGGGTACGCCCAGTCCTGGGACTGAGCTCTGCTCAGGGACGCTAGAAGAGTCCAGGCTACCTATCAACATCTTGGCACTCCGGGCGAACAGACTCTGGATCATTGGACGGATCGTCTTCAGGAGCTTCCAGGACAGATTCAGTCGGACAATGCCACGGCGGTGCCGCCAGGGATGGACAATGTGTGTTAGAAGCCCTAAAAGTCGCCGGCATTCTCCAGTGGGCAGAGCGCCCTATTCCGGCCATCTCCGCCGTCCACATTCCAGGGGTGGACAACTGGCAGGCGGATTACCTCAGTCGGCAGGTGTTGGATCAAGGGGAGTGGTCCCTTCATCAGGATGTGTTTCAGCAGATATGTCTGCGCTGGGGCACTCCTGAGGTAGATCTGTTGGCATTCCGGATCAACAGAAAGGTGCAGAGGTTTGTGGCTCGGGATCCTCTGGTGGGGCCAATATTGTCTGATCTACGCTTTTCCTCCTCTCAAGCTTCTGCTGCAGCTGTTACGCAGGTCCAAAGCTGAAGGAATTCTGGTCATTCTAGTGGCCCCGGACTGGCCTCATCGGTCTTGGTACGCTGACCTGGTGCACCTGGTTGTGGATGCCCCCCGGCGGCTGCCTCTTAGAGGATCTGCTATCCCAAAGCTTCCTGGTTGAAAGCCAGGTGCTGAAGGATAGTCTTTCCTGCGTCTGTAATTCAGACAATACTTAAATCTAGAAAGTCTTCTTCTAGGAAGATCTGTCATCGGACTTGGAAAGCGTACGTTTCATGGTGTGAGTTGGCGGGTGTTCACCCTTTTCGGTGGCTCAGATTTTGCATTTTCTTCAACGGGGCATTGAGCAGAAACTGGCCTTGTGTACGATCAAGGGCCAGGTGCCAGCCTTGGCGATTTATTTATTTATTTTTTTCATTTAACGACCCCTGGCTTCGCACTCACTGGTGCGTGCCTTCATTCAGGGGGTTCGACATATGACTCCACTGGTGCGGTCCCCTCTACCATCGTGGGATTTGATTCTAGAGCTTTCGGTTCTACAGAAGCCTCCTTTTGAAAATATTTGTGAAATTCCCCTGCTCACTCTTTCGGAAGGTGGCCTTCTTGGTGGCTATAACTTCTGCTCGTAAGGTGTCGGAATTGCCGGCGTTATCCCATCGTGCGCCCTACTTGGTGGTCCACAGAGACTAGGTAGTTCTTCGCCCTTTTGTTTCTGATTTCCATTTGAATGAGGACATTGTGTTGCGGCCTGGCACACAGGGAAGGTAACATCCGAGGGAATTTGCCTTGCACGCCCTGGATGTAGTTTGGGCGATCAGGGTGTATTTGGATGCCACGGAGTCCTTTCGGAGGTCAGACTCCCTGTTTGTGCTTGCAGACAGGCCAAAGAAGGGGCTTCCACTGCGACCATTTCTAGATGGATCAGACAGATGGTGACTCAGGCCTATTCTGTCGGGGGTCTACCCTTCCCGGTTAAGGTGCACTCTACTTGGGTGCTTCATGCCTCCTGGGCCTTCCGTCATCAGGCGTCAGTGACGCAAGTCTGCAAGGCGGCAACCTGCTTGTCGGTGCATGCTTTCACAAAAGTGGATGTGCTGGCATCTGCGGATGCCTCTTTTGGCCGCAAGGTTTTGGCGTCTGCGGTCTAGGGGGTCTATCCCTGTTGAGGCTTTTTTGTTGTTCATGTGGAGCTCCAGTTGTTCATGTGGGGCTCCTGTTACCTGGTTGGCCTGTAATTTTGTTGGCTGTCCCACCCCTCATGTTTTGACACTGCTTTGGGACATCCCTATGGTTCTGAATAAAGAAGCTCTGTCTGTCAATGAACGAAAGAGAAAATGGAATTTTTGACTTGCCGTAAAATCCATTTCTGAGTTTGACACACAGCACCCACCCCTCTAAGGAGTTTTCATACTTCTGACACTGCTTGTTAATAAACTGAAGGCCTATAGCAGAGAGGGGGGGGGGGGGTGTATACCACCTAGGACTTCCCATAGGCGTTGCCAAGTCCCTGCCCCTTTTTTTTTTTTTTTTTTTTTTTTTTTTGCCTTTGTGCCCTCCTGTAGGGGACGGTATAACCATATGGTTCTGAATAAGGAAGCACTGTTTGTCAATGAACTTAGAGAAATAGATTTTACAGTAAGTAAAAAATCCCAGATTTACCTCTAGTAAAGCTTTAAATGTGTTGCTTTTAATGTAGTACAAATTTACTATCTAACTTATCTTGACCACTGGGCACTTAAACCCACTTCCTAACTAGACCAATTTTCAGTTTTCGGTACTCTCCCATTATAAATGACAATTACTCAGTCATGCAACACTGTACCTAATATGACATTTTTGTCCTTTTTTTCACACAAATAGAGCTTTCTTTTGGTGGTATTCGCCGCTGGGTTTTGAATTTTTTGCACTATAAAAGAAAAAAGACTGAAAATTCTGTGGGGAAAAAAAATGCATTTTTTCCTCGTTTCTGTTATAAAATATAGCAAATATAGTATTTTTTCTTCATAAATTTTGGCCAAATTTATACTGCTACATGTCTTTGGTAATAATAACTCAAATCGGTGTATATTATTTGGTCTGTGTGAAAGTTATAGAGTCCACAATCTATGGTGCCAATCTCTGAAAATTGATCACACCTGAAGTACTGACGGCCTATGTAATTTCTTGTGACCCTAACAAGCCTGGAAAGTACAAATACCCCCCTCCCCCTCAAATGCCCCCTTTTTGGAAAATAGACATCCCAATGTATTTAGTAAGAGGCATGGTGAGTTTTTTGAAGTTGTAATTTTTTTCCTGTGTGTGTGTATATATGTATGTATGTGTTGTACCGATACTAGTATCGGCACCGATACCGAGCATTTGCCCAAGTACTTGTACTTGGGCAAATGCTCCCGATGCTTCACCCGATACCTAGAGGACAGCTGTGATCGGCGGTGGGGGAGTTACAAGATTCTCCCCCCCGCCGGCTTTCAGCTGCTTTAGTGACACAGCGGTGATCGCTCACCGCTGACTGTCACTGCATCCTCCTCCATGTCCCCTCCTTTCCTCTGTCCCTCTCCGCTGTCCCCCTCCGTTCCCCTCTCCTTCTCTGTGCCTCTCCGCTGTGACTGTCCCCTCCGATCCCCTCTCCTTTTCTGTCCCCCTCCGTTCCGCCGCCCTCCTCCTTGCTTTGTGAATAGACAGAGTCAGCTGACTCTGTCCATTCACATAACTGATACATTCACAAAATTATTAGGTTCTTTCTCACACACAGCATATGCATAGCACAAATTGCACCCCAAAACAGAGTATGGCCATACCACATGTGAGACTTTTATACAGTGGCACAACATGCAGGGAGCACCTTCAGGCGTTCTTGGAGCATAAATTACACATCTAATTTCCTGACTAACTCTTACACTTTTGAAGGCCTGGAGCACCAGGACAATGGAAACTCCCATAAAATGACCCCATTTTGGGAAGAAAATAACCCAATGTATAATCTGAGGCATAATGAGTCTTTTCAACATGTAATATTTTTCTAAGTTTTTGAAAAATGTGTGATCTATTTTGCAATATTTCTAACACATAGCATGTACATACCAAAAATTACACCCCAAAATAGATTCTCCTACTCCTGAGTACGGCGATACCACATGTGGAAGACTTTTACACAGCCTGGCCACATACAGAGGCCCAACATGCAGGGAGCACCAGCAGGTGTTCTAGGGGCATAAATGTCAAATCTAATTTGACTACCTATTACACTTTTGTGAAGCATTCTAGTGGCATGGATGGGGGTGGCTGAGTATGGCCGGAAGAGTATATTGCTGAGTATGGCCGGGGATAGATGGGATGGCTGAGGATGGATGGATGAATGCGGCAGGAATTGTCACAAATCAGCGCTGTGGGCACTACACATCCAGCCCACAGCGCTGCTGCATCTGATCTCTCCCCTCTCTGCTCACACTGTACAGAGAGGAGAGAAGAACCGGACATGACGTCGATTTGTTTACAAGTGATGGCTCTGTCATTTGACGGAGCGATCACGTGGTAAACGGCCGCTGTCAGTGACCATTTACCATGGACCTGGCGGTCACGGAAATTCCCGGGGGGGCATGATTCTGGGAGGATGTCAATGTACGCCCTCCCAGAGTTATCGAGCTGCACTGTAGCCATCGGTCGGCAAGCGGTTAAGAGTTGTTTAAATACAAATAAGCCTTATCCAAATGATAGCTTTAGGGTGAAATATTTGGGTGTTTGATGTGCAAAGTCAGATTTTATTAGGGAGATTAACTACATGTTCTGCTTTTCTTATAGACTCAGTATTCGTTTAAAAAAGTTTTTGGACCGCTGATGACACAAAAAGATCTGTTTGATGTCGTTGCGAAGCCCTTGGTAGAAGATCTTCTTCGTGGTAAAAATGGTATGTTCTGGTACATTTCCGCCCTTTCGGCTCATGTAGGCTTGTATATTGACCTTTTAAACTATCGGAATAGATAAAGTGGTATTCCTGCGCTGTAAACAAATAAAACGAAAGGTAACTGCTGCAATCACCAATTTGACCAATCCGTGACCAATAGTTTGTAAAGTAAATGTGCAAAATATAAAGGTGGGTGTCCTTTTCTTTCTTGTGCAGTGACACCTAAGTGCAGGGTGGACTCTCACCTTACAGCTGTAAGGCAACAGTGTATAAAGATACAATGGAGATCCTGGATGATGTAATCGCCCTTGTTTAATGACCCTCTGTTGGTAGATACCAGCGCTTTCCTCTAGGGGGCTTTTTTTCCTGATCAATAATTCCCACTGAGATAGGTGTACAGGCTATTCATCTTAGATCGAATGTATATTCTAGGTACCCCTTCTGGGATTTTTCACCAACTCTCTGGATGACAGTCTCCTAACATAAGTTAACAGCTCAAGGCTCAGCGCTGCTCTGTCCCCGGGTACCGCTCTGCTCGATTTCTAAACTATCTGGTTTGTTTTACAGGTCTTCTCTTTACATATGGTGTAACGGGAAGTGGAAAGACTTACACTATGACCGGATCTCCGGGGCAAGGAGGACTATTACCTCGCTGTCTCAGCATGATTTTTAACAGCATTAGCAGGTTTCAGGCCAAGAAATATGTAAGTTTTTCGATGTTTGGTCTCAAGGCATTTACTGTACTCAGTCCTTTTTTTTTTTTTTTGTACTTCAACACTTCCAGGAGTGTCGCAAGCTGGCGCCTTCCACTGGCCTCTGTCACTTGGTGACACAGTTGTGACGTAGTGGGAAGAACCATTGAGTGCAGTTGGGGGGGTGGGGCTGGCATTCAGGCCTGCAAGTGTCAGATTTAATGATGCTGTTGGAGGCTTAAAGTAAGTCCAGTCTAAAGCTATATAAGCTTAAAGTGTTCGTAAAGCCTTAAGGTTTTTCGCCTTAATGCATTAAGGTGAAAAACCTTCTGTGCTTCAGCTCCCCCCCCCCCCCCCCCCCCCAGTCTCCCCCCTTTTTTTTTTTTTTTTCTTTTTTTTTTTTTTTTTTCTTCTTACCTGAGCACGATCCGATCCAGCAATGTGCACGAGCACAGCGGCTCCAGCCGCTGTCTCTCTCCTGATTGGGAGCCATCGGCTCCCGCTGCTGGCAATCGAATCCAGCGATAAGGGGGGCGGGGCCGAGTCCCGCTTTCTAACACGGCAGCGGCACTTAAGCGAGCCTGCTTGGGTGCCCCCATGAAAAGCGGCTTTCAGTGGGGGCACCCAATTAAGAGGGAGGGGTCTGGAGTGCTACCGGGCACCCCAGAAGAGGATCGAGGCTGCTCTGTGCAAAATGGTTGCACAGAGCAGGTAAGTAAAGGCATGTTTTATTTTATAAAAACAAAAAAAAAACAGGGTTTACAACCCCTTTCTAAAGTATAAGTTCACCTTTCGTTACATGTTACAAACGGACTGGCCACCACACCTCCCAAATTCGCAATCTGACAGCTAGCTGGCTTCTTCTCAC
The DNA here is from genome assembly GCF_042186555.1 of Aquarana catesbeiana. Taxonomy (NCBI): domain Eukaryota; kingdom Metazoa; phylum Chordata; class Amphibia; order Anura; family Ranidae; genus Aquarana; species Aquarana catesbeiana. Next base: position 10,974,506 of record NC_133326.1, on the reverse strand, counting down.
TCCCTGCTAGCTGTCACAATTTAAAAAAAAAAGTGTCCTGTGAATGGAAAACTACAAGGTCCGGCAGCCTTTTCAGCTGTTGGCTTGTAGTTTTTAATGAACTACCATGGCGCTGTAGTAGTTTATTTATGCTTCCTGTCAGATTATATCTGCTTACCCGTACAGGCAAGCAGATAGACTGGCAGATCTGCTGGAGACCTGCATGGCAGGCTCCAAAAATAAAATAATAAATGCACTTCACTTTTTTTTTTTTTCTAAAGGTGAACTTATCCTTTTAAACCTGCTCCCACCCCCATTCTAAGCTCTATACAAGCTAGCCTGTAAATCGGGGTGCCCAACCTCTTGAAAAGTTAGGGCCACTTAAATGATTGGTAACCGGTTGTGGGCCACAATGAAATGGTTCAGAATGTCACTTTTTTTTTTTTTTTTTCTCCTGCAGCCACTGAATGCTGGCAAGGAGGGGAAGCTGGATTTCAGCAATTGCAGGAGGAAAATGGAGAGAATCGGTTCCTCTATAATGACGCCCCTCACCAATTACAGAATAGAATGTGACAGGGAGGCCACATGGGCCCCCTGGAACATGGAGCGAGGACGCCATTGCGACCTCTGACACTACACCAGTGGTTGTAAAAACATGTTTCCACTATAGGGTTTTACTGCCCCCCCTAAACTACAAATGTAAACGAGCCCTTATTGTCCTGAGCCCCCCTATAAGGCAGCTTTTACATTGATGTGCTGCGGATTACCCTTTCCTGGGGGTTAGCTGTGCTTGGTTATGACTAAGCACTCCTACGTGTGAAACACGTTAACTGTAACCTATCCTGCGCTATTGTCCCATGTTTGAGGAATAAAAGACTATTTATTGGATTACAGCTGCAGTGTACAATCGGTTTCCTTTTCATTTGCATGTTGGCTGTGCTTTGACATGGACTTCTATTTATATCTTGCAGGTGCGATGCACTTCCTAAAAGTGCACCAAAACTGCATTCAGGAGTTTTGGTGTGCTTTCGGAAAGTATCCTGAACCTGCAAGTTATAATAGAAGTCTATGGCTTAGTGCAGCTAGCCCCCAGGAAAGTTGCAGGTGCATGGCAGCCTAAGGCTATGTTTCCACTAGTGCGTCCCCAAAGTC